>NC_060895.1:25133517-25351017 GCF_014805685.1 Silurus meridionalis
AAATCCACAGCATGATAGTGTCATAAATCTCTCACAATATGTTTTATTTCAGGTCATGAATTTTCTGCACCTTGTCTCATCATTACTTTATCTCCATATTGTGTGATAATTGTTCTTAGCTGTTTTTAGTTCAGTCTTTTATAAATTAAAAGATGTGTATTTAAACTCATGTTCAGATCCTGAGCCATCTCGAGATGTATCAGCTCCAGTTGGATTCCACTTCATTTCATTTGAAGATTTAATACATTGGGCTTTAAGGACAAAACAACCTCTTTATGAATAATCAAAATAACAATTTATATCTGCTGTTTCTCCATCAATAAACATTTAAAGGCGCTGGCATGGAGGAGTTGGTGTTGAATCTATAATGATCTCAGATGTTGAGCTAATTTATGATTCCACAACTCCACCTGACTCTATAAGACTCTAGAAAAGACATCATTCATAATCACACACTCCAGTGATCATGATATTTCTCACTCTCTGCTGTTAGTTATGTTTTACTGATTTATAATCACACTTGATATCACCCAAACATGGATGAGGTTCCTCTTTGTTTCCTCTCAAGGTTTCTTCCTCATACCATCTAAGGGAGTTTTTTATTGCCACAGTCACCCCTAAGTTTGATCATCAGGATAAATACACATACATTCAAATATAAGTGACCTTTTTTTATAATTCTTACATTCTGTAAAGCTGCTTTAAGGCGATATCCATTGTTAAAAGGGCAATAGAAAAAAAAAATCAAAATGTATGTTTTAGTGCCTCATTGTGAAGTGTCTTTTCATGTAGTAACATAAGTTTAAACCTTAATTTCGGATTTCTCTATTTACCATGTTCTTTATTGTTCATCTGTGATAGTGTAAAGAAGAACAATAAAGAAATGGTAAATGGAGAAATCCTGCCATCTACTGGTCATTTATGAATCTGCAGCGTTGATAGACATCAACATCCAAACAATTAAAATTCAAAATACAAAAATACAGAAGTTTAATTTTAAAATTCTATCAAAAAATAAAACTTCTGTATTTTTGTATTTAAACCCAGCCATTAGGGAGGCACAAGCCAGTGCACTCTTAGTGCCGGTCCCAAGCCCGGGTAAATGGGGAGTGTTGTGTTAGGAAGGGCATCCAGCGTAAAACATGTGCCAAATCAAATATGCGGATCACAAATGAGAATTTCATACCGGATCGGTCGAGGCCCGGGTTAACAACGACCGCCACAGGTATCGTTAGCCGACAGGGTACCGGTGGAAATTGGGCTACTGTTGGCCGAAGGAGGAGAAGGAGAGGAGGAAGACGTCTACAGAGACGGCAGGGAAAGGAGCAGTGTTGGAGGAGAAGGAAAGATTCTGGAGTGAATTAGATGAAGTGGTAGATGGTGTACCTAGGAAAGAAAGATTGGTGATTGGGGCAGACTTTAATGGGCATGTAGGTGAAGGGAACAGAGATGATGAGGAGGTGATGGGTAGGTATGGTTTTAAGGAGAGGAATGTGGAAGGGCAGATGGTGGTAGATTTTGCTAAAAGGATGGAAATGGCAGTGGTGAACACTTATTTTAAGAAGAAGGAGGATCATAGGGTGACGTATAAAAGTGGAGGAAGGTGCACACAGGTGGACTATGTGCTATGCAGGAGATGCAACCTGAAGGAGATTGGAGACTGTAAGGTGTTGGCAGGGGACAGTGTAGCTAGACAGCATCGGATGGTGGTCTGTAGGATGGTTTTGGAGGTGAAGAAGAAGAGGAGAAGAGTGAGGACTGAAAGAAGAATAAGATGGTGGAAACTGAAGGAGGAAGAGTGTAGTGTGAGGTTCAGGGAAGAGGTCAGAGAGAGGCTCAGTGGTGTTAAGGAGGTGTTGGATGATTGGGCAACTACTGCAGGAGTGATGAGGAGGCAGCTAGAAAAGTACTTGGTGTGACATCTGGAAATAGAAAGGAAGACAAGGAGACGTGGTGGTGGAATGAGGAAGTGCAGGAGAGCATAAGGAGAAAGAGGTTGGCAAAACAGAAGTGGGATAGACAGAGTGATGAGAAAAGTAGGCAGGAGTACAAGGAGATGCGGCAGCAGGTTAAGAGGGATGTGGCGAAAGCCAAGGAAAAGGCATATGAGGAGCTGTATGAGAGGTTGGACACTAAGGAAGGAGAAAAGGATTTATACAGATTGGCCAGGCAGAGGGACCGAGCTGGAAAGGATGTACTGCAAGTTAGAGCAGTAAAGGATGGAGAGGAAATGTGTTGACTAGTGAGGAGAGTGTGTTGAGAAGGTGGAGGAGTATTTTGAGCAGCTGATGAATGAGGAAAATCAGAGAGAGAAGGTTGGATGATGTGGAGTTGGTGAAGCAGGATGTAGATAGGATTAGTAAGGAGGAAGTGAGAGCAGCGATTAAGAGGATGAAGAGTGGAAAGTCGGTTGGACCAGATGACATACCGGTAGAAGCGTGAGATGTTTAGGAGAGATGGCAGTGGAGTTTTGACCAGATTGTTTAACAGGATTTTGGAAGGTGAGAAGATGCCTGAGGAATGGAGAAGGAGTGTGCTGGTACCGATCTTTAAGCATAAAGGAGATGTGCAGACCTGCAGTAACTACAGGGGAATTAAGTTGATCAGTCACACCATGAAGTTATGGGAAAGAGTAGTGGAAGCCAGGTTGAGAGAAGAGGTGACCATCTGTGAGCAACAGTATGGTTTCATGCCGAGGAAGAGCACCACAGATGCCTTATTTGCTTTGAGAATGTTGATGGAGAAGTATAGAGAAGGACAGAAGGAATTGCATTGTGTATTTGTGGATTTAGAGAAAGCCTACGACAGGGTGCCAAGAGAGGAGTTGTGGTATTGTATGAGGAAGTCAGGTGTGTCAGAGAAGTATGTGAGGGTGGTGCAGGACATGTATGAGGACAGTGTGACAGCAGTGAAGTGTGCAGTAGGTACGACAGACTGGTTTAGGGTGAAGGTTGGACTGCATCAAGGATCGGCCCTGAGCCCTTTCCTGTTTGCAGTGGTGATGGACAGGTTGACGGACGAGGTCAGACAGGAGTCTCCCTGGACTATGATGTTTGCGGATGATATTGTGATTTGTTGTGAGAGTAGGGAGCAGGTTGAGAAGAGCCTGGAGAGGTGGAGATATGCGCTGGAGAGAAGGGGAATGAAACTCAGTAGGAGTAAGACAGAATACATGTGTGTGAATGAGAGGGAGGGCAGTGGAGTGGTGCGGTTGCAGGAGAAGAGCTTCAGAAGGTGGAGGAATTCAGGTACCTGGGGTCAACAGTGCAAAGTAATGGAGAGTGTGTTAGAGAAGTGAAGAAAAGAGTGCAGGCAGGGTGGAGTGGGTGGAGAAGAGTGACAGGAGTGATTTGTGATAGTAGGGTATCTGCAAAATGAAAGGGAAAGTTTATAGGACTGTGGTGAGACCTGCGATGTTGTATGGATTAGAGACAGTGGCATTGAGTAAAAGACAGGAGGTGGAGCTGGAGGTAGCAGAGCTGAAGATGTTGAGGTTTTCGTTGGGAGTGACGAGGATGGATAAGATTAGAAATGAGTTTTTATTAGAGGGACAGCGCATGTAGGATGTTTTGGTGACAAGGTGAGGGAGGCGAGATTGAGATGGTTTGGACATGTGCAGAGGAGGGACATGAATTATATTGGTAGAAGAATGCTGAGGATGGAGCCACCAGGTAGGAGGAAAAGAGGAAGGCCAAGAAGGAGGTTCATGGATGTGGTGAGGGAAGACATGCAGGTAGTTGGTGTGAAAGAGGCGGATGTAGAGGACAGGGTGGTATGGAGACGGATGATCCGCTGTGGCGACCCCTAATGGGAGCAGCCGAAAGAAGAAGAAGAAGATTTTTGTATTTAGAATTTTTTTTTTTTTGGGATGATGATGCCTATCAACGCTGCAGATTCATAAATGACCAGTAGATGGCAGTACAGTGTTTATTAACACAGAAAGGAATTAGAAGTATTTAAGCCAACGGACTAACAGATATAAATCTACTCTTCTGTTTCAGATTTAAAAAAAAAAATGTTATGATTAATAATTAATATTCAAATGTTTGATCTGGCCAATCAGCTGTGAGTGGGCGTAGCTTTAATGTTTATACTTAACACTTTAATGCTAAAACAGCTGAAGAACGAGCTCTTTAAATCATTAAAGCCACACCCACTCACGTCTGAGATGGAAGCTAAGTTGGATGCTAAGCGGCTAAAGTGGAATATTTGAACTGTTTTACTGTAGAAATGTTCAGCCACCAACAGAAACATCAGGCAAAATATTTCTGTGATTCCTGTAATAAAATTTGCTTATTGTTAATGTGACGAGACAAGAAGCATCAGCGGAGCCGTTTTCAGCACATTAGGTCTAAGATTTAGAATGAATGTGTGTTTGTTGGGAACAAATTGAATGAAGGAGTGATCTGGATTTCCTGTGAACCTTTCAGTACATTTATTTCTGTAGGAAAATGATTAAAGTCACAGTGGGAGAGAGAACCTCCTCACACTTCCACTAGAACTGAAGAAAACATGTGGATTTGACTTTTAAGTCGAGGTTAAAACACAGTGAATTTGACTGCATTACAAAATGTCAAACATCCGGGTGTTTATTTTAAAGTAAGAAACCACAAGTGCACTTTTCAGCCAAAATATATCCTCTGAAAAATAGATTCTGTTTCAACATGTACAAAAGTATTGGGACACGCAGCCTATTCCGTCACTCACAGATAATCGCGAGTTAATCAGCACAAAACTCAGTTTGGAAAAAAGGCAATGATGAAGGATTTTTATGGCTTTTATTATTTAAGAATTAATTGAAACATTTATCACAATCGTGAGGAACGTGGCCTGGAAACATCTCTGTAGCTTTACCTTCATTCTAGAAACATCCTACATTCTACAGATTCTGCACACAGAATTACTGAAGTTCAGGGAGAAATGAAATCTGACTCCTCAGTTATCATTTTATTAAACACTTTTACATGCAGTTCATTTCAGCACAAAACCTCATAACTGCCTTACAACCCAAACTGAATCCAGCATATAGAGGCCGTTTGAATGTGGTTTGGACTTTGTGGAGGAGCCTCATCGTATCAGAGACGCTGTAGAAGGACAGAGTTTCTGCACTGTGATCCACATACACTCCTATTCTGGATGGTGATGGTACTCTGAGATCAGTATTTATGTTATTGTGCCAGAAAGAGACAGAGGTAGAAGAAGAACACTTCAGACTCCAGGACTGATTGTTGTTTCCAAACAAATGCTAAAAACCCTGTCCTTTCCTGCTGATCTCTTTATATGAGACTGATATGTCCACACCACTACCGTTCCACTCCACCTCCCAGTAACAGCGTCCACACACACTCTCTTTACACAACACCTGAATCCAGAAGTCAAATCTCTCTGGATGATCAGAGTATCGCTGCTTTCTCTCTCTGCATCTCACGACTCTGTTCTTCTCAGACAGAATGAGTTGAGGATGTGCTGTGTTGGGATCCAGAGTCAGATAACAGAAATCTAGAACAATAAAATGTGCACAGGTTTGATGTTAATCACAGGATTTATAATAATTGTGTGTGAGACACCTGTGTGTGTTTCTGTTCTCCTAATGCTGCTCTACATGAACTATTTTAAATATTACACATCATCAGTCATCAGGGAGACATGGATCAGATTTAGATCAACAATACAGACATGTTTACACTCGGGTGTGTGTGTGTGTGTGTGTGTGTGTGTGTGTTATGCCTACACTGCAGAAAATCTGGTCTGCTCTTTGGTTCTGAGAAACTCATCCAAACTGCTGCAGCTGTGGAGACACAGAGACAAAATGATGTGGAAACATATAAAAATAATATAAATATGAAAGTTGTGATTCTTTGCTCTAAAGGCGCCGTTGCGCTCCAAGGTCCCGTCACAGGTGCTCTAGCCTCCCTGAGTTCCCTCATAGTCGTCATTGTGCTCCGCAATCCTGAAGTCTATCAAGGACACCGTCGTACCCAAGGGTCTACTCCAAACCCCCACAGAGGGCATCGCTTAGCTCCCGATCTATGCCGATAGCGTCCTTCTGCCGTCGTTCTGATTTCCGCCGTGGGTGTCGCTCGGCCTCCGGACTACAGTGTGGGTGTTGCTCGGCTTCCCGACTCCGAACTCCACCCAGGGGGTCATCCGGACTGTAGGCTCTGACGAGGACTCTGCCGTGGGCATCGCTTGGTCTCTGGACTCCGCCGAGGTCCTCTCTCCGCTGAGGGCATCTCTCCGCCTCCGATCTCTGCCCAGGGGGTTGTCCAGCCTGTAGGTTCCACCGTGGACTCCACCTTGGGCATCGCACGGCCTCTGAGCTCCGTCGTGGGCGTCACACGGCCTCTGGACTCCGCTGTGGCCGTCGCTCGGTCTCTGGACTCTGCCGAGGGCTTCTCTCCGTCTCCGATCTCTGCCCAGGGGACCAAGGACTCTGCCTCGTCCGTCGCACGGCCTCTGAGCTCCGCCGTGGGTGTCGCCACGCCTCTGGTCTCCGCCCAGGGGGTCGTCCAGTCTGTAGGCTCCGCTGAGGAGGGTGCTCTGCCCCTGATCTCCGCCGAGGGCGTCGCTCAGCCTCTGATCTCTGCTGAGGACTTTGCTCAGCCTCCGGTTCCGGATCTCCATGATGGGCGTCGCTCTCTTCCAGATCTTTGCAAGGGACGTCGCTCCGCCTCAGGTCCTTCCCGACCTTCCCTGGTTTCTTGTTCGGTATGGGTGGTTTTAGGGCGTCAGGTGCCACCCCTGGAGGGGGGGGTCCACCTGCCACGCCCCCCTCGGTAGCTGTCATGCTGCCTCGCTCTGCCGCTCCCGACAGTTGTCTCTCGTTACCGATTCAACATATAAACCTGCGCTCCGACATCACTAGTGTCGGACCTACTTTATGGCTACGGTGACCGACCTAAACCGAGACTGCCAGCATTCACAGCTGGTTCAGTGGATTACTCACGTGCCGTGAATTATATACCTTCCCTGTGGATTGTACCTGTTCCAAGGATTATAGTGGCTTTACGGACTCAACCCACGTTACGGTTCGTACGCTCTCTGACTCTGTGTTGTGCTCTGTTTACCTCAGTAAACATTATAGAGCTACTCCCGCTTCCGATTCGTGGTCCATACCCTGACTGTGTGTGTGTGTGTGTGTGTGTGTGTGTGTGTGTTGTACTTATGTTTTAGAAAGAACGATTAGAGACAAAATGGAGACTGAAATTTGCATAAATGTGAAAGTTTTGATGATTTGCTGGTATCATAAGCATCAGTGTCTTTACAATCTACTGCTCATGCTGTCTCACAAGGCAGTGGAACACACTCAGAGGAGAACGCTATCTACCTTCTTCTGCATACGTGACCTCCACTTTTTCCTGTTCTATGAAATTTCTCTCCCTCTTTACTGTGATACACAACAAATAAATCATTTCCAACACAACTGTTTGTTTACCTTGTGGAAGGATTTTGTTGAATTCCTCCTGACAGATTTCCTCGACTCGTTTTTTCAGATCTGAGACAGATTTCCTCACTCCATCAAATGAGAGATGTTGATTGACAGTGAAGCTGGGTGAGTCGTCACATCCAGGAGAAACACAGAGAGACGGGAAACTCTACAGAGAGGAAACACATCATAGAGAAGGAGAAAAGTGGAGGAGAGAAACGAATGAATCTCAGACTGAATCAGACCAAAGACACACTTGTGATCTCAGACAGGAACATTTATTGTTGCTGTAATGAGCTTTTAGGAGGAAACTTTGTGAGGAACAGCGCCCTCTGTAGATCAGACAGTGAGTGTTACCTGGAGGAAGTGGATGTGATCAGTTGTGTGTGAAAGTTGCTCCAGATCACTGACTCTCCTCTGAAGATCAGTGATCTCCTGATCCAGATGTTTCAGGTGTTGTTCAGATCGACTCAGTTCAGCTTTTTTCTGAACTCTGATCAGCTCCGTCACCTCCGAGCGCCTTTTCACCAGGGAGCTGACCATCTCATTAAAGATCTTCTCATTATCATCTACTGCTGCCTGTGAACGCTTCTGTTAGAACACACACACACACACACACACACACACACACACAGTGAGATAGTTCATGTGTGTGTGTGTGTGTGTGTGTGTATGTGTTCATTCCTCACCTTTATAGTATCAACAGTCTGTTTCAGCTCCTGCACCTTCTTCTGCTTCTCCTGGATCTTCTGCTGGAATTTAATCTGCTCCTCCTTTAGTTCATTCTGAGACCATATAAAATACATTTCAGATAGATTTCCTCCTGTTTTACAGAAATGTAGTCAGATTTCTCTAAAAAATCTCTAAAAATATAATAAAATAACTTCCATAATTAAATGTTGTTCAGCACAGATTACATGATAAATTTATTATTGTTTAAAAATGGTCTACTCAAAGCCACACCCAATTCCACCTCATTAAAGATGAAATAAAATCTGTATTTACAGGTGATTTACTGCGGCTTTACAACGTTCAAATGCTTGTTTTCATTGTTTGTATATTTAATTTATGCAAATTTAATTATTATACAAAATTACATTAATTATATATTCTAGATGCTTATATCTTCACAACTATACTAAATGTTTTTTTAAACAAAAAATTGTCAAAATGCAAATACAAATGTTTATTTTACAGAAAGAAACGACCCAGCATGAGTGAATTTGTTCAAAGAAGAAAATTGCGCATTCATTCAACAAGCAGCCGGAAAAAGCTTTTCAAAATAGAATAGTTAAATTCAGTTTGTGGCTATTGACATGAAATGTTTACCAGATGTTGGTAACAACTCATGCAATCCAAACATATAAAGACATCAACTGTAGATGTCCATAAATAAAGTTATGTGTAATAATGTGAAAGGACACGGGGGGAAAGAATTGAACACGATGTATTTAAAACTTTGTTGGTAATGACGGCTTCAAGACGCCTCCTGTATGGAGAAACTGGTTGCACGCATTGCTCAGGTGTGATTTTGGCCCAATCTTCTACACTCCACATCTTCTAAGTTTTGTGACCTCTTCTATGAACTCTGATCTTTAGTTCTGTCTGTAGATTTTTTATTGGATTCAAGAAAATGACATTTAATAAAGCATGTAAGTATATTAAAATGTACTTTAAAAAGTAATAATGTTTGGTAATATATGAAGCCTAATTCTGCCTTATTTTATTTTTGTATGCAGAATAAATTCTTGAATTGATGATTGTGCATTTTGTTAAGTGGTGTACTCTGGCTAAATTGTATCTGATGATCCAGACAACAGCCTTGACAGCCAGAACACCCAGTAAGACATTATAGAACTCTGCAAGAAATGTACAAAGCAAAGACATTTCATTGACTCTGATGCTTTGAAGGATTAAGACAGTCCAGCAAAGCCTGTAAAGGTTTTTACATCAGTCAACATAGTTACATATCTCATATCTTCTACCTACCTGCAGACAGTTGATGATTCCTAATCTAACATTAAAAAATTAATATTCTTTCAAGCAACAGATGTGGAGAATTATTAAGGCAAACAATTGCCAATACAGGGAGACCTTCCACTCCATTTTTCAGTTTTTTGTGGAGTGATGAAAGTCATGAAGCCTCCAAGAACATTATATGGAGGTAAAGCTTTTTTCAGTGATTGAATCCATATAGCTTGAGGTCCACTTTGCTGCAGAGTTTAGCTTTAGTTTGTTCTGCATAGGGTTAATCAGTGTCTTCAGGTCTTACTAGAGTCTTGTGAGTTTGATCAAAGTTGGAGATTAACTCTGCAGGATCTCAGTGGGCAGAGTTGAGATTTACTTAGGTAGCGATAAAATATTAGCATGGCCTACACTCAATAAAATACTGTTAAAATCATCCTAAATTGTCTATGTAAAAGTCCATGTCATGTAAAAAATATAGTTTGTGGAAAAATTTTAATTCTGCCTTCATTTTCTCATCCTCGAGTTGTTCCAAGCCTGCATAGATGATTTTTTGTATTGTACACACATTGTTCCAGTTTTTGTTCCTGCAATGGTACAAGTCAGTGGAAGTCAGTGGTGATCCACATCTGTGACCAACATTCTACAAAATATCTCACTTTGTGTTCAATAGAAGATAAAAACTTGTACAGGTTTGGAACAACTTCATAATGACAAAATGTTCAAGGGTGAAATATCGCTTTAATAAAAGTACCTATCGGCCCAACCCAGATTTTGGTTAGAAAAAGAAATTTTCTTTTGAAGAGAATAAATGATGTTTATTTATAAATGTTTAATATTAGAGGCATTACACATGTACCTATACAACATTACCTATTTTAAAGTTTGCTGGGTTAGGGTTAGCTTCATTGACAGATTTGAATGATGTATTGCTCTTATCTGTACAATCAAAAAAGACAAAAAAAAAAGCCCAAAACTCCCCGGTGCATTTGTTGACACCAGAGAGTAAATTGTGTGCATCATTGCAGATTTTTTTGCCGATTTGAGACTCGGTGCATCAGTAAAACAAAGGTTTACTGATTAAAAATAATTTTTTTCAGTGCAGTTTATTTATTTGTTTATATCTGAGAAAAGAATGGACTTTGTGAATTAACGTGTTGCGTTGTAAGTTTTTATTTCTCCTTTTATATTTAGTTATTTATATCCTTCATAAAAATTATCAAACAGAAATGCGTGCTGCATGAATCATGCGTTAATAAAATCAATGCCGTTAAAATGCATTTGCGTTAACACGACAGCCCTATTTAATATGAAAGAATTTAAAATATTGTTCTCTAATGAATGTATCAGACTGAAGATCCACATATAGAACACAAGCAGAGAAAAGATGATGATGATCAGGAATGTCTCTGTTCTCACTCATGTTCTCATCAATGACTCCCTCTGTCTCATCCACGTTAACCCCAGACTTCTTACTGCCTTCTGCTCATTGTGAGCTTCAGAAACTAGTCTACGTCTGTGGTGTGTGAGAGACAGGAATCCACCAGTGGATTGAAAAAGCAGCACAATGAAAGGAAACATGTTCATGTGCTGAAAACGGAGCAGTGAGAAGAAAAAATATTGATCATTTTACCAAATAAATCAAAACTAATGAGTCTGTTTTAAATTTGTAAAAAGCAGAAAGTGAGGTTTAAGATGATCTTCACAATACGAGGCCAGACACACCAGACAGGACTTGGCGGCTTTGTGTTTTCTCCCGGTGCAGACATCACAGTCCACATCTCCAGATCCTGTGTTACAGCGAGCAGGAGAAGCAGCTTGGAGATCAGTCTCCTTCAGTTTCTCCACCACTTCAGCCAGCATGTTGTTCCTGCGTAGAACAGGCCTTGGAGTGAAAGATTCTCTACACTGGGGGCAGCTGTAGATGCTCTTCATGTCCTCCTGATTCCAGTGACTATTAATACACACCTTACAGAAACTGTGTCCACAAGGAATAGTCACTGGTTCCTTCAGGAGATCCAGACACACTGCACAGATGAACTGATCCTGATTTACTGAAATACTGGCCTCTGCCATTTTCCTGCTTTGTGTGTGTGTGTGTGTGTGTGTGTGTGTGTGTGTGTGTGAGAAAGAGAAAAGAAGAAGAAAATAGAGGGAGAGGCTTCAAGTTCTGAGTTTTGTTTTCTCTGAAATGAACTTCCTGTTGTGTGTGTTATAGTGTGACACAGAGTGGGCGTGGCTTTAAACACAGAGAGTTCAGGCTTGTAAGGAACAGTGTAGTCTTAGAACAGTAGATAATTTCTGATCTAAACAGTCCAATCCAACGAAGTCTGATTTGTTCTTTGTTGTGAATTTGACTGTGGGTTTAATAATAACAGAAATATAAAACTGACAGCATTCAGACACTTCACTCAGCACATCATGTCTTTGTAGGTGTAATGCTACAAGATCACCACATCTGGATTCGAGGATCTCCTCCGTTTGCTCTCTGCAGTGTTTTAAATATCTGTCATGTGAATTAGGGAATGTCACTTATACCACTATGAAAATTTGGAGTCACTTCACTTTGAAAAGGGGAGTGAAATTTGACTTCAGTCTGAGATCTCATTTTCCCCAAGCACAACTCATACCTTCGATCTATTCATCATTTCTTATATTCTGATCCAATTTATGTAGCTTGTGTTTAATCCAACATACTGTATTTAACTTATAATCATGCAATCTATTTAATCCAAGTAGAAAGTAAACTGATAGTCAGATACTAACATATAAAGTAGAATAGGGCTCGACTGATGCTGTGAGTGTGTCGATGAACGTAAACAGCCACATATGTGGCAGAATAATTCAGATTATTGAGGTAAAAAACTCTGTCGATAACAATAGGGACTGAAGAAGGCATGGGAGAGTGATCGAGGACAGACACAGGAGGAGGAGAGGTGGAAGAATCTGGTGATTAATCAGTAGAGAAGATATGTAAGGTGGAGAGAGAAAAGGAGGAGTTGATGCAGGTGTGTGAAGACCATCAGAATCTTCATTATCAGTTTGAGTCTCCTGATGAAAAACAGCAGGGAGGTCAGGCGAAGTCTGTGTGCACGTCTCACGTGTAAAAGTAAATCGTGCAACCTCGACTGCTAGAGAGTAGAGTTGAAATTAGCGATTATTTCTTCAAAGAATGTTGCTATGAGCTAGTCTGGAATGTTTGCAAGAAGAAGCCAAGTCAAGTCAAGTCAAGTCAGGTTTATTTGTATAGCGCTTTTCACAACAGACATTGTCTCAAAGCAGCTTTACACAAATCAACAGTTAAGGTGAATGGTGTGAATTTGTCCCTGATGAGCAAGCCGTGGCGACTGTGGCAAGGAAAAACTCCCTCAGATGTTATGAGGAAGAAACCTTGAGAGCAAGATGAAGAAGCTAAATGAAAAACCGATAAAGAGAAGTTAGTGAAGGTCAACATCAGAAGACCAAGACATAAGACTATTGTGTGCAGTTGGCAGAACCGGAGAAGAGACAAGATAGCAATCCTGTGAATGTTCTCATAAGGCAACATATTCTGCACTAAGGCCTGTACGACACTCAGCTCACAGGCACATATTACATAAATACTCATATAAATAAGTAGAACAATAGTTAATTAAACATGTAAGAGGATTTGAGCTTAACCCAATAATAGTAGAATCTAAACAGCAATAAAAATTAGAATAAAAGCAGAAACTTTGCAGATTCAGAAGGAAAAAAGGGGCCATAAAGAGATCATTCAAGGAAGAGAGGGTTTTATACAAATGAGGGTTTCTTAAGAATTCTAACAGAACCAGACCTAAAATAAGAGGAACTGAGGGGAACAGGACACCAAAATATGGAATCTTAGAAAGGGGAGGAGAACCAGGTGTCAAAAGATAATGGGAAATGAAAATGTAGGTGAGGAGAGAAGATCCTGAAAAAATTCGAAAAGATAAGGATTGATCACACAAACAAAGAACACAAAGAAGATGCTATGTGGCATCACGGTGAGAACACGGGGAGATCCTGGGCAATTGATCATCTCACTTAAGATTGAGTGACTACCTTCTATGAGCTCATTGAAACGTGATGTGACTGCAGTAAAGCTTCTTCTCATACAAGGCTGAAAATCCTTCATTGGTTTCTGAGGTCATTCTATTATTATTAAGTGTGTTACAAAGGGAATTAACTACAATAGAGAATCCACCTGTGATGTGTCTGCTCAGAGTGAGGTTCTGAGTTCTGACGACTGTCATAAATCCCTCACAAGGGAAATCTGAATTGTTAAACAGGAATTATGTTCAGAAAAAGGCATATATCAATCAGTGGTTCTCAATAACCAGAAATATGTAACTCAAAATGGTTTCGAAAGCCTTCAAACAGAGAACATTACTTCACAAAGTGTTGGTGCACTGAGGTCTAGCTTTGGCATTAGCACTAGACTGTCACGGTCAACACGTGGGGTTTAGAGGATGACATTATCCAAACATTCCAGTTCACTAAACACTGTATAACACTCTATATCCATGCTCCCTCCAGATCTGCTGATTTACCCCCAAACACCTACTGACTAAATGTTTAAATAAACGATAAGTAAGTCCATCCATCCCCAAAGTTCTCAGGACCGCTCTGAGGTGTTGTAAATGATACTGCCGGTCATTATTATAGATGATTGTCATCCAAGTAGGCAGCAGCATACGCATTATAATGGCAGAGGATTCGGTCAATGAGATGGTGAAACGTCACCGGACATCTGTACAAACTAAATAAAAGTGTGACAAACCGGTGTAGACAGAACAGAGTGGAGACACTGGAGTCAAGTCATTAAAAGTGTTCTGCACCTTACCGATCGAGCAGTTCATCAATGCGAGGTATTGGATTTTTGGCAAGATCACAGGGCTGCTACAATCAGTGTCCGACTCTTTGTTTACCCAAATCCTGTGTTCACTATGGGCAGCTGTGCGTCTCAATATGATGTTTTTAATGAGGTTTATTTGTCCAAGCGGAGGCAAAAACACGCCGCTCTCGACAAAGACATCTGCTAAATGCCGCAAATGTCAATGTAAATGTTTGAAATCTCTTTTTAAAAACCTGTGCTCCCTGCGACAGCGAGAGTTGGTCTTTCTCCATGGTTTCAGGAGGTTGAGGTTGTATACCTGCAGTTCATCACCTCTACCTGTGCATCTGACCTCTTATTTGACTTCTCCAACTCCCCGTGTAACCTCAAAGGGTCCTTGCCACTTCACAAACAAGTTTGACGTTAAGAGCAACATGGGTACTTCATATACCCAGTGCAAATTCACACAGCTTCATTCCCTATTATACAGCAGTGACTGTATAATTTACCCAAAGTGTGGAGTTTTGCCCTCAGGTCAAGGACGTACTGAATGTCATGTTTCAACCCAATTTTTGCGGATTACATCTAGAACTTTGCACTGCTTATGACCGTATAATAATTCAAAAGGGAAAAACCCCATGGAGGCTTGTGGGACCACTCATACTGCAAACAATAGGGGCTCGAGTCACTTTATCCCAGTTTTGTGCATCCTTGTGAATAAACTTCTGAATCATGCTGTTGAGAGAAATCGCTCCTGTCTGTGGATGATAAACGCAAGTACAGATTGATTGTTGTAAACTCCATGCTGAGATGCTGCAGAGAGGCACTGCTGCCAGGTATCATGTTGTGTAGTTCATCAAAACTAGAAAGCAATGCCCTCGTGCAGTCTAACAGCCTGACGAGGTCCACTCCAATTCTTTCAAAGTGGACCTCGATTACCTCCACACTTAAACTACCATTATCAAGCTTCACAAAGCATGTGGAATTGGCCATGTAATAAGCATTGCTTAATTACAGTTAGACAGACAGATAGACTGTCAGGATCTCCTGGGCACATGGCGCACACTTCCGGTTCCGCAATGCGCATTTCCCCATCGGCGGCTATCTTGCAGTTTTTCCCACGCCTTATTTAACGACAACCAAGACATTAGCTCTAGGCTAGATTATTTTACCGGCTCCCTAGCCCTTGAGATTACTTTTGCCACCCTGCCTGATCCTGATCCCGTTCCTGATCCCTGTTCTGCTCTGCCTGCTTTGTTACCTGGTTTAAACTCTTGACTGTTTATTGGCTTTTGATTCTGCTCTGCCTATGTTGCTCGATTTTGCCGGCTTTCTGAATTTTGGACTGTTTTGGATTTTGGTTTTTGTTCTTACCTGCATTGCCCGGTTTCCCTCTGTTTTTGATCCTGGACTGTTTTTTGGTTTTGTTTTTGCCTTTGCCCGATTGCTCTGATAATCTTATTAAAGCCTGTTTTCTCTATACTCCTGTGTGCATCCTGCATTTGGGTCCTTCCATCTAGTCACTCACCCAGTCACATCCGCACCAGAGTTCTCTGACAGAGACAGGCAGACAGGCAGGCAGACAGACAGGTAGGCAGACAGACAGCCAGACAGACATTCAACACCAACAAATGTAAGGCAAATAACTACAGGAAAAATCCACACTTTTAATTAATATAAATAATAAATTTATTTATTTATTTATTTTAACACAAGCTGTTTGATGATTTTTCTAGTTGAGATCATAAAGAATGAAGAATAATGAAGGACTTTTATACAGGATATACTGTTTGACAGAAATGTCAGAAGCATTTATAAAACAAAAAAAAAACTCGACTTTTGTCTCCTCATATTTGATATTCATGTCATTCACAACTCTCCTAAAAGTAGCCTACACTGTTTACATTACTGAACGTGTCAGTGAACAAATGAGTTCAGAATGAGATGACCACTTCAGAATGCAACATTTTACAATTAAAAAAAGAAAAACTCCATCCACTTAAAATTGCCACTGCTGAACTTCTGAGTTGGTCCCAAGTTTCAAAACATCCTTAATGCAATAGGATAATGTGAATGTTAATAAGAAGCAGAAGAAGAAGAATCAGACCCCTCTGTTATAATCGTCATTTTCCTGAACATTTTCACCAAATCTTAGTTTGCATCACGTAACCTCACAGGTAAGTCATAACTCCGTATCCAGAATCCAGAGTATAGAGGCCGAGTGAATGTGGTGTGAACTCTGTGGAGGAGCATCATTGTATCAGAGACGCTGTAGAAGGACAGAGTTCCTGCACTGTGATCCACATACACTCCTATTCTAGAGGACGCTTGACCACTGAGCTCAGTTCTAATATCATTATGATAGAAAGAGACAGAGGAAGAAGAACACACCAGACTCCATGACTGACTGTTGCGTCCTAACACACACTCGATACTCCCTCCTTTCCTTTTGGTCTCATTATATGAGACTGATATAAACACATCACTGCTCCACTCCACCTCCCAGTAACAGCGTCCACACACACTCTCTTTACACAACACCTGAGTGTAGAAGTCAAATCTCTCTGGATGATCAGAGTATCGCAGTTTTGTCTTACTGCGTGTCACCGTTCTGTTCTTCTCAGACAGAATGAGTTGAGGATGTGCTGTGTTGGGATCCAGAGTCAGATAACAGAAATCTAGAACAATAAAATGTCTACAGGTTAGAAGTTATTCACAGGATTTATAATAAGTGTGTGTGAGACACCTGTGTGTGTGTGTGTTACACCTACACTGCAGAAAATCTTTTCTGCTTTTTGGTTCTGATGGTAAACTCATCCGAACTTCTGCAGCTGTGGAGACACAGAGACAAAATTAAGATCGAAAAATGACATGAAGAGACAACATTCATTTGGTATCTCACTGTGGAGAAATCTTCAGGTGTAATCGTATGCAAAAGCTCAAAATACACCTCGTCTGCCCACGTGCAATCAGAAACCTTTGCCTTCCTGGATATACTGTAAGCTCTTGCTGGATAGAAGCTCTTGCTGGATAGAAGCTCTTGCTGACCCTCAGTCCTTCTCACTCTCTTCCCCACAACTTAACTGCAATGCAACCAATGAAAGAAGAAGGGAGAGGCTTCTGAGATGTGCTTTCCAAGAAAATCTCTAGCTCTAGCTTTTCTACTAAACCTGCAAACCTGGACAGAGGGCGAGAGTCATCACTCACAGTTTCTCTGTTCTGACCCTTCAATACCGATACCCCTTGACCTACTATGGGGGAAAAAATAAGGAAAGAAAGTGTGCATATAGTTCATTTGAATGCCACTTGTTCCACCGGTGCCCCCAAAACAGACACTTTCATTCAAATAAAAAAAGAATATACTGTAACACATCCAGACTGTGGGCAGTGTGTGCAAAATTTGTGGAAAAAACCCAACACAAAACAAAGAGCTCTGCATTGTTGGAAAGACTCAACTTTTCTCAGAATGAGATGTTTGATTGGCGCTATTTTAATGCTAGAAGTGGTGATGACAGAGTGTGGCAGAGCTTTTTTTTAACATGTTTCTCTCATCTGCAGTTACACTCAGTGTAGAAGGTGCTGTTCTGCCATGGGAGCTATCTTTGGTTTTGGAAGGACTCTGGAAGCCCACTTTCCAGCCTACAGAGAACATTTCTTTAAATTGCTCTCGTTAAAGATGAAAAAAGGAAAAAAGGAAGTGCATGCTTTATCCCTGCAACCTTCATGCAAGCGCACAGACACTGTTAGATTTTGTAGATTTGTGAATAAGTTACTGATTTTCTGCTTAATTGATGTAATTTATATCTTGATGTCATTTTCAAGGCTAAAGTTAATACTGCATGATTTAGTTCAGTTTTGTTCCTGGTTTCTTCTTATTTCTGTTATATGAATTTTATTTCTCTCTTCACTGCGACAGAACAAATGTTTACTTCTTTACCTTGTGGACGGATTTTGTTGAATTCCTCCTGACAGATTTCCTCGACTCGTTTTTTCAGATCTGAGACAGATTTCCTCACTCCATCAAATGAGAGATGTTGGTTGACAGTGAAGCTGGGTGAGTCGTCACATCCAGGAGAAACACAGAGAGACGGGAAACTCTACAGAGAGGAAACACATCATAGAGAAGGAGAAAAGTGGAGGAGAGAAACGAATAAATCTCAGACTGAATCAGACCAAAGACACACTTGTGATATCAGACAGGAACATTTATTGTTGCTGTAATGAGCTTTTAGGAGGAAACTTTGTGAGGAACAGCGCCCTCTGTAGATCAGACAATAAGTGTTACCTGGAGGAAGTGGATGTGATCAGGTGTGTGTGAAAGCTGCTTCAGATCACTGACTCTTCTCTGAAGATCGGTGATCTCCTGCTCCAGATGTTTCAGGTGTTGTTCAGCTCGACTCAGTTCAGCTTTTTCCTGAACTCTGATCATCTCCGTCACCTCCGAGCGCCTTTTCACCAGGGAGCTGATCATCTCATTAAAGATCTTCTCATTATCATCTACTGCTGCCTGTGAACGCTTCTGTTAGAACAGTAATGAAGTAAATGTAAATTGTTTCTGTACTTAAGTAGTTTTTTGTGTATCTGTACTTTACCGAAGTGTTTTTATTTTTATTTTCACTACATTTAGTGAAATCAGTCGTTTCTTTTTACTTATAAGGATGAAGATTTTGCTGTTGGCACTTTATACCTTCGTGTTCCTGGTAACATGTGGAATGTTGCTTGGCAGTGGGAGAGTTGTGTTAAAGTGTTACACAAGCTGCTTTAGTCATACTTTCACTTTTACCTGTAAACTCTTGTTTGTCTTTTCTCTGAATTGAAATTAATGTTAGTTTGTAAAGATTTGTGCTGAACATTAAATCTCAGTTCCTGATCATTTTACAATAAAGACCAAGGGGTCTGAACCTCAGTATCAACTGCTCGTGTTTCAGGGTGCAGGAAGAAGATAATGATTGGCGTAGGGTTCGATCGACAAAATATGAAAACTTTATTTTCAGTGACACATCTGTTACCTCGAATGCTAAAACGAAGGTCGTTTCTTTTGAAACGTTGTCCACTGTGTAACAAAGACAAATAAATTAACATAAATAAAACGTTTATTTACGTGTCCTTTTGTCAATTAAGGCTGCAGGGAGCCACAACAGCCGTGGGTTACTGACCTCCACTCTAGACATTATAATTGTGTGTGTGTGTGTGTGTGTGTGTGTGTGTGTATGTGTGTGTGTGTTCATTACTTACCTTAATAGTGTCCACAGTTTGTTTCAGCTCCTGCACCTTCTTCTGCTTCTCCTGGATCTTCTGCTGGGATTTAATCTGCTTCTCCTTTAACTCATTCTGAGACCAAATAAAATACATTTCAGATAGATTTTATTGTGTTCTACAGAATTATAGTAATAAATAAAAACAAAACAAAAAAATCATAAAATCTAGAAACATTGCATTGATATTCTCTGGAGGGAAAAACTCCATGAATCCACTCACATTCAGGAAGAGAAAGTTCTTACTTTAGCAGAAGAAGAATTTGAAAAGCCACACTACAGCACAGTGAAATCCTTTTCTTCATATATCCCTGTGATGTTAGGAAGCCGGGGTCAGAGCACAGGGTCAGCCATGATGATACACATGGAGCACAGAGGGTTAAGGGCCTTGCTCAGGGGCCCCAGAGTGGCAGCTTTAAAACCTCTCTACTATTAAATCGGTTCTAAAATAACTGAAGGTTGTGAAAAGGTCTGTCAATACACTAGTTGTTCTCAGTTAATACAGTGCCACACTACACAGACACACAGCTGATCATGAACTTGAGCTGAAAGGTGGATTGTTGCAAAATTGCAATTGGATGTGAATGTAAATCACTTGTTATGTCATTTAGATAAGCAAGTGACTGGTAGAATATATTTACTTTAACAAGAATAAGAAACAAAAAAGTGTTTCAAATGAAAACTGTAAATAATGTGTTATAACAGTGTTGAGGATATTTAACACTGTCAGAACACTTTATCTGTAAAATGCTGTAAGAATGTTGTTGGCTGATTAAAGAACACTGACTGGTCTGAACTGTTTCACACAAAAGACCCTTTTACATAATGTTACATTAAACTGTATCTCCAAAATGAATGACAGACAAATAACCATTCAAATCAACAGAATAGAAAATAATATAGAAATTAATAGGTACAAATGTTATTACACAATGATGTCCAGATCTCACCTGCTTTTTACTTCTTTCTGATTCAGCTGGAACTGTATTATGGCCTCTGTGTAGATCCGTCATACACAAGTAACAGATGAAGCTTTGGTCAGTACGGCAGTAGATCTCCATCAGCTTGTGGTGCTGAGAGCAGATCTTCTCTTGGAGATCTACACAGGCTTCAACTAACTTGTGTTTCCTAAAAGCCTGAGACTGATAGTGAGGTTTAAGATGATCTTCACAATACGAGGCCAGACACACCAGACAGGACATGACAGCTTTGTGTTTTCTCTCAGTGCAGAAATCACAGTCCACATCTCCAGGTCCAGTGGAACAGTGAGCAGGAGAAGCAGCTTGAAGTTCAGTCTTCTTCAGTTTCTCCACCACTTCAGCCAGCATGTTGTTCCTGCGTAGAACAGGCCTTGGAGTGAAAGTTTCTCTACACTGGGGGCAGCTGTAGATGCTCTTCAGGTCCTTCTGAATCCAGCAGCCATTAATACACACCTTACAGTAACTGTGACCACAAGGAATAGTCACTGGATCCTTCAGGAGATCCAGACACACTGGACAGATGAACTGATCCTGATTTACTGAAATACTGGCTTCTGCCATTTCTTGCACTCACACACTGATTTTAGTTTGAAAGACCCTTAAATTAGTTTTCTCTAAAATGAACTTTCTGTTTCAGTGTGTATTATAGCATGACCGAGAGAGTAGGTGTGGTTTTATAGAGAGACGAAGTTCAGCCGTTAAAGGAAAAGTGAATACAACAAGAGTTTTTGTGTAAACAAACCTCTCCGTGAATTTTTTTTTGTCCTATGTCTGAATATTGTTTTACATCATCAGTAAAATATTAAATGTAAAGTCTTCAGCCTTTTAACTTCATGAATATGTGCAGCCATACAGCAAGGTGGTCTAACATTCCAGCATTTGTTGTGGTTGCAGGGTTTCATTTCAAACAAGCAGAAGCTAAAAGTTATAATTAAAAACAGGTTGAATGAGGCGTCACTCCTGTTTGACTGGAACTAAACCCTACACCTACTTTTTCCCTTTTTGCACGAGACTGAACAACCCTGCTTTACTTTCATTGTGTCTTTGTAAATGTGATTTTGCAAGTTCAGCTGAAATTAAGGATCTTCTCCCATTTCCTCTCTGCAGAACCACTGTCCAGTTGATTTGGGAGTGTCACTGTATCTTTGTCTATTGGTCTCACTCAATACACTGAATTGGATTTCATGTCCAGTTTCTAAACCATTCTTAGATTCTTACCAATACACTGTCTTTAATTTGCTTTAGGTCCCAGTCACATTGAACCCAGCCATTAGTGTTGCACAAGTCAGTGCACTTCTAGTGTCGGTCTCAAGCCTGGATAAATGTGGAGGGTTGTGTTATGATGGACATCCAGCGTAAACATTTTTTCAAATCAAATATACAGATCACGAAAGAGAATTGATACCGGATCGTTCGAGGCCCGGGTTACCAACGACCGCCACAGGTATCGTTAACCAACAGGGTACCGGTGGAAATTGGGCTACTGCATCTAGCGAGACAGCAGGGAAAGAAGAAGTGTAGGAGAGTGGAGGTTCGGGTTGGTACTTTAAATGTTGGTACTATGACTGGTAAAGGGAGAGAGGGAGCTGATATGATGGAGAGGAGAAAGATATGTTGTGTGTTCAGGAGACCAAGTGGAAAGGGAGTAAGACCAGGAACATTGGAGGTGTTTAAACTGTTCTATCATGGTGTAGATGGAAAGAGAAATGGTGTAGGGGGGATTCTGAAGGAAGAGTACAGTAAGAGTGTAGTGGAGGTGAAGAGAGTTTCGAGTGATGAACGTGAAGCTGGAAGTTGAAGGGGTGATGATAAATGTCATCATTGCTTATGCTCCAGAAGTGGGTTGTGAGATGAAGGAGAAGGAAAAATTCTGGAGTGAGTTGGATGAAGTGGTAGAAGGTAAACCTAGGAATGAACAATTGCTGATTGGGGCAGATTTAAATGGGCATGTAGGTAAAGGGAACAAAGGTGATGAGGAGGTGATGGTAGGTATGGTCTCAAGGAGAGGAATGTGGAAGGGCAGAAAAGGATGGAAATGGCAGTGGTGAAAACTTTTTTAAGAAGAAGGACCACAGGTAAGAGTGGAGCAAGGTGCACACAGGTGGACTATGTTCTATGTAGGAGATGAAACCTGAAGGAGATTGGAGACTGTTAGGTGTTGGCAGGGGACAGTGTAGCTAGACAGCATCAGATGGTGGTCTGTAGGATGGTTTTGGAGGTGCAAAAGAAGAGGTGGAAAGTGAGGACTGAAAGAAGAATAAGATGGTGGAAACTGAAGGAGGAAGACTGTAGTGTGAGATTCAGGAAAGAGGTCAGACAGGAGCTCGGTGGTGGTAAAAAGGTGCTGGATGACTGGGCAACTACTGCAGAAATGATAAGGGAGACAACGAGAAAGGTACCTGGTGTGACATCTGGAAATAGAAAGGAAGACAAATAGATGTGGTGGTGGAATCAGGAAGTGCAGGAGAGCATTAGGAGAAAAGGTTGGAGAAACAGAATTGGGATCGACAGAGTGATGAGAAAAGCAGGCAGAAGTACAAGGAGATGCGGCAGCAGGTGAAGAGGGATGTGGCGAAAGCCAAGGGAAAGGCATATGAGGAGCTGTATAAGAGATTGGACAATAAGGAAGGAGAAATGGATTTGTAGCGATTTCCCAGGCAGAGGGACCGAGCTGGGAAGGATGTGCTGCAAGTTAGAGCAATAAAGGATGGAGATGGAAATGTGTTGACTAGTGAGGAGAGTGTGTTGAGAAGATGGAGGGAGTATTGTGAGCAGCTGATAAACGAGGAAAATCAGAGAGAGAGAAGGTTGGATGATGTGGAGATGGTGAAGCAGGAAGTGGATAGGATTAGTAAGGAGGAAGTGGGAGCAGCGATTAGGACGATGAAGAGTGGAAAGTCGGTTGGACCAGATGACATACCGGTAGAAGCATGGAGATGTTAAGGAGAGATGCAGTGGAGTTTTTAACAAGATTGTTTAACAGGATTTTGGAAGGTGAGAAGATGCCCGAGGAATGGAGAAGGAGTGTGCTGGTACTGATCTTTAAGAATAAGGGAGATGTGCAGAACTGCAGTAACTACAGGAGAATAAAGTTGATCAGTCACACCATGAAGTTATGGGAAAGAGTAGTGAAAACCAGGCTGAGAGAAAAGGTGACTATCTGTGAGCAGCAGTATGATTTCATGCTGAGGAAGAGCACCACAGACGCATTATTTGCTTTGAGAATGTTGATGGAGAATGTCAGCTCTGAGCCCTTTCCTGTTTGCAGTGGTGATGGACAGGTTGAAGGACGAGGTCAGACAGGAGTCTCCATGGACTATGATGTTTGCAGATGATATTGTGATTTGTGGTAAGAGTAGGGAGGAGGTGGAGAAAAGCCTGGAGAGGTGGAGGTATGTGCTGGAGAGAACAGGAATAAAAGTCAGTAGGAGTAAGACAGAGTACATGTGTGTGAAAGAGAGGGAGGGCAGTGGAGGGGTGCGGTTGCAGGAGGAAGAGGTGGAGAAGGTGAAGAAGTTCAGGTACCTGGGGTCAACAGTGCAAAGTAATGGAGTGTGTTAGAGAAGTGAAGAAAAGAGTGCAGGCAGGGTGGAGTGGGAGGAGAAGAGTGATATCATGAGTGATTTGTGATAGAAGAGTATCTGTCAGAGTGAAAGGGAAAGTTTTAAGGACTGTGGTTAGACCTGAAATGTTGCATGGTTTAAAGACAGTGGCATTGAGTAAAAGACAGGAGGTGGAGCTGGAGGTAGCAGAGCTGAAGATGTTGAGGTTTTTGTTGCAAGTGAAGACAAGTCAAGTCAAGTCAAGTGGCTTTTATTGTCATTTTTACTATACACAGTGGTACACAGTACACAGTAAAAACGAAACAACGTTCCTCCGGAACCCTGGTGCTACACTAAACAACAAAACAACAACAGCATAGAGCTACAACACAAACATAAAGTGCATCGAGTGCAACCTGGTGCAAACAGTGCGAACAAAAAAAACAGTACAGACAGACATGTGACCGAATGAATGAGGTACAGGTGGTGATTGACACTCCTGACCACCAATCAGTAGCGAGCAGGCACTATTTAGAGCGGGTTGGTTTGAGCCTGGTTGCTATAGTGATTTCAGGTATGTGCTGTTAGTATGTAGCGTTGGCTAATTAGTTTTTCTTTGCTTGTTGCACTAATGGCTCGTTTGTGTATCCTTAGCCTGTCTTTTCAGTGTGTGTCCCTGTTGGATGCTGTTTTGGATCTGTTTACTGCCCTTCCTGCAGGTATGAGGAAGTTGTTTAGCAATGTTTAGCTTTAACGCGTGTCAGGTGGCGTGAGTAATGTGCAGTCCTTGAACTTCAGTTTAACAGCAGGTTATTTGAAGGCTGCGTATCCTGAGCGGTGAATTGATTCTCAGGAACTTATCTATCCGCGTTTGGTAAGTTGTTTGGGTTTGTTAGGGGGAATTACAGCATGTAGTTGTGCAATTACTTGTATCATTTATACCTTGTATCATCGTTTGTATTATAGGGTCCTCCTTTTTCGTCCTGGGAGATTATTGCTGCGATTCGACTTTTCCCTCGCTGCGCGCCGAGTGAACAACCTCGGCTTACAACTATTTAAAAGGGGAATTCTGCTGCTGCCGTTTGGATTTTGTGATTTGTTTTTAACTGGTATTGTCTGGTCTACTGTGAGGTCGAGCAACGTGCAAGTATCGGGGCTGGCTTAAGGACGACGCGGCCGCTCCTTTTCAGTTTTGCTTCCCTCAAACTTTTAATAAAGTTTTTCATTGTTTTTCTTTGTAAGAGGTGTATATGGTGAATCATATTGTGCTTTGGTGACCGCCCATCGTATTACGGTGGAATTGTGACCTTAATTTGCTTTTTCCTTCATCTTTGCCTGAGATTTATTTTGCTTTTGGTTTCTTTCAGGAGCTGGGGTCCCACGGGTGAAAGGTCTTTGGTGGTGCTATTTCTACGTTTGCCGTGCAACACTTTTGACGTGTATGAGTGGGTGCTCTGAGTTCACGGTGAGGTGTGTGTGTGTGTGTGTGTGTGTGTGTGTGTGTGTGTGTGTGTGTGGAAGTGTGCTTTTTGATAATTAGTGCTTATCACTCTGGTGGGTAACCCCAGCCCTGTATTTAATGATTCTATTTTGTTTTGTTTATTTGGAAGTTGTGTAAATTGGTTGTTCAATATTTTGTGTCTGATTGTTTATTTTTGTTATTTGTGTAATTGTCACCGGACCGTTTTTACCATTGAGAATATTTTCTTTTCGTTCTATTTTAATTTCAAGTTTTCAATAAACTTTGTATCTTTTATACGATGCCCACGTTTCCTGCCTACACTCATTGATAAGGGAATCGAACTTGTGTGATCTAATAAACTCTGGGGTTTACTTCTATTTCCTGGGTGTAACCCTCCCAGGTGGCGTAGTCGAATTGGTTAAGTATATAAAGTGGCGCTTGGGTGTAACGAGCCGTTCAGCTCTCCCCCCCAGGCCCCCACCCTTCGCGCCACAAACACAAGACAAGACAAAAGACAAAAACCAAGTATAGCGCCAACTAGTAAACCTACTGTATACTTAAATATACAGTACTGTGTGAGGAGAAATGTAAAAACTATACCCAGGAGAGAATACAAATAGAACAGAACAATGTAGTGCAAAAAAATAGCAGCAGGGAGGTGCACTGAATTCTACTGAATACAAAGGTGCAGAGACAGCATGTAAACATTATACTGTAATACAAGGTGCAAGTATAAATAATAATAAATAGATAAATGGTGGTGGAGTGGATCGAGATGAGTGATGATTGTGTTTAGTCCAGGTTGTACAGTTCAGTAACACACATTAGAGTGAGTGTGTGTGAGTTCTGTTTCAGTTCTTTGTGTTGAGAAGCCTGATGGCTTGTGGAAAGAAACTGTTACACAGTCTTGATGTGGTGGCCCGAATGCTTCGGAACCGTTTTCCTGATGTTAGGAGGGTGAAGTGTGTATGACGGGTATGTGTGATCGTCCACAATGCTGTGTGCTTTGCGGATGCAGCGTGTAGTGTAAATGTCCATGATAGAGGGGAGAGAGATTCCGATGATCTTCTCAGCTGTTCTCACTATCCTCTGTAGGGTCTTGCGATCCGAGACGGTGCAATTCCCAAACCAGGTAGTGATGCAGCTGCTCAGGATGCTCTCAACGGTCCCTCTGTAGAACATGGACAGGATAGGGGAGGGAGGTATTGAGACTGTGTCTGTCCCCCGAGCAAAACCAAAATATAGGAATTATCAGAAAGTCTGTTTAACCTGATTAACATTAAATTAAATAGGACTGAACGCACAGCCAGCACCTCTGATCTAAAGACAGGATTGTTGAATATTAGATCTCTCACGCCAAAAGCGCTTACTATAAACAAAATTATTACCAACCAGGAGTTTAACATAATGTGTTTGACAGAAACATGGATTAAATCAAATGAGTATGTAGCATTAAATGAGGCGAGTCCTCCTCAAAATATTCACTTTGATAATCAGGAAGACTCCTTAAAAACAGCAGTTGTGTCCATTCTAGATTCAGTTGGAATTAATCAGAATGTTATAGGACCCACTCATAGTGGTGGACACACTCTCGATTTGTTGTTAACATTTGGATTAAAAATAAAAAACTTAGTCATAATTCCACGGTCTGAAGCTATTTCAGACCATTATCTAATCTCGTTTAAAATTTGCCTAAGTCATTGCATTTCTACGTCACCACGTTACCGTGTTAAGCGTACTTTCACGTCAGCTACAGCAGCGCGTTTTATTAATAATCTTCCCGATATTACGATATTAGATAGATCTCCGTCAGACCCCGCAGAGCTCGACTGGGCCACTGAACATCTAGAAACAACGTTACGTTACACTCTAGATGATGTAGCTCCCCTTAAGACCAAAATGATCAGGGAGAAAAAATTAGCACAGTGGTATAATGATCATACGCGCACCTTAAAACAGACCACTCGAAAATTAGAACGTAAATGGCGTCAAACAAAATTAACAGTATTTCAAATAGCATGGAAGGAGAGCCTCTTAAATTATAGAAAATTTCTCCACCCTCATAGAAAATAACAAGCATAATCCTAGATTTTTATTCAGCACGGTAGCAACAGGGAATAAAAGCACTGCGCTCACATGCACACCATCATTAGGTAGTAACGATTTCATGAACTTTTTTAATAATAAAATTGAAAACATCAGGCAAGAAATCCAGACGGTTAATATAAATCCAAACTATTTTACAAGTAACCCTGTAGACAGCAGTGTCATTATAACGGACAATCAACTACAAAGCTTCACTACTATTCATGAGAATGACTTAATTTCATTAATCTCCTCATCAAAATCATCAACCTGCATTCTCGATCCCTTGCCTACTAGTTTCTTTAAACAGATAGCTCCAGAGGTAATCAAACCTGTTTTAAAAATAATTAACTCTTCCATTAGCACTGGTTATGTACCTAAATCCTTCAAACTGGCAGTTATCCACCCCCTTATTAAGAAACCTGACCTTGACCCATGTCAGTTGTCCAACTACAGACCAATATCAAATCTCCCCTTTATATCCAAAATTTTAGAAAAGGTTGTAGCACAGCAGTTATGCTCACATCTGCTTATGAATAACATTTTTGAAATGTATCAGTCAGGATTTCGGCCTCATCATAGCACAGAGACGGCGCTAGTTAAGGTGGTAAATGACCTGTTATTGGCCTCTGATCAGGGTTTTGTCTCCTTACTTGTTTTGCTCGACCTTAGTGCAGCTTTTGACACCATTGATCACACTATACTGCTTGCTAGACTTGAGAATGTTGTAGGAATAAAGGGAACAGCTCTCTCTTGGCTCAGGTCTTATTTGACTGATCGCTATCAGTTTGTGGATGTAAATGGTGAGTTCTCCACACTCTATGAGGTAAAGTTTGGTGTTCCTCAAGGATCTGTCTTAGGCCCACTGCTTTTCTCTTTATATATGCTGCCTCTTGGTGAAATCATTCATAAACATGGGATTCGCTTCCATTGCTATGCTGATGACACACAGCTGTATATTTCAGCAAAGCCAGATGAGAGATCAGCTAAACAATGTTGAGAAGTGTGTAAAGGACATTAGACAGTGGATGCTTAATAACTTTCTTCTGCTCAACTCAGATAAGACGGAAGTACTTTTACTAGGACCATATGCAGCTAGAAGTAAACTTTCCGATTACGTAGCATCTCTAGATGGTGTTTCTGTTTCAGCATGTACGGCTGTCAAAGACCTTGGTGTGATTATTGACCCGAGCCTTTCCTTTGAGTCTCATGTGAATAATATTACCAGGATCGCCTTCTTTCACCTTAGAAATATTGCTAAAATTACAAATATGATGTCGTTACAGGATGCAGAAAAACTAGTTCATGCTTTTGTTACTTCTAGATTAGACTACTCTAACGCTTTACTGTCTGGGTGTTGGAGTAAGTGCAGAAATAAGCTTCAGTTAGTCCAGAATGCAGCAGCAGGGGTCCTCACTAGATCTAGGAAATACGACCACATCACCCCTGTTTTAATCAGTCTACACTGGCTCCCAATCAAATCTCGCATTGATTATAAAATATTACTACTGACGTATAAAGCACTTAACGGTCTCGCACCGCAGTATCTGAGTGAACTTCTGTACCAGTATGACCCTCCATGCCTACTTAGATCAAAAGGTGCTGGCTATCTGTTGGTTCCTCAAATAATGAAGACTACAGCAGGGGGCAGATATTTCTCTTATAAAGCCCCACAGTTATGGAACAGCCTTCCAACCAGTGTTCGGGACTCGGACACAGTCTCAGTGTTCAAGTCGAGGTTGAAAACGTATTTATTTAGTCAAGCCTTTTATCAGTAGATTTTTCTTAGGTAAAGGCACAGATCTGGAGGGCGCATGGATATAGAGTGTTTGGTGAACTGGTATATTTGTATGCTGTCGTCCCCTCACATTCACACGTTCACTCAGGTTTGTTGACGGTGGTGTGGTGGGTTGTCTCTTATCCCAGAGATCCCTCATGTCTGTGTTACCTTCTGGTTCTCCCTTTTAGTTATGCTGCCATAGCGAGTCTTGCCGGAGTGCAAACTGCACAGTGACATTAACTTTCATACACAATAGGGACACTTAATAATCCATATCCTTCTCTCTCTCTCTCTCTCTCTCTCTCTCTCTCTCTCTCTCTCTCTGTCGAGTTAAACATGCTCCTGAGGTTCCAGTGTCCACTGTTCCTGCCCCACTCCCCTCCATGGATCTTCACACTTCTGTGCAGCTTGGGACGGTATCTCATCAACACCTTGGGTGGTTCCATGTAATTCCGGAGTAGAACGGGTGCTTTTGAGGACGGATTGGACTGTAGTTGGTTTTGGCGGTCTGCTGCACTGACTCGGGAGTGCAGTTTGCTTCTGATCGTCATCACTGTACCCCGCAACTTTGTATATCTGCTTCAAATGGACATTTGGTGCAACCCAGATTAGGATGGGTTCCCTCTTGAGTCTGGTTCCTCTCAAGGTTTCTTCCCTATGCCATCTCGGGGAGTTTTTCCTTGCCACAGTTGCTCATCAGGGACAAACTTACTTACAAAGAACATATTTACGTTTAATCACCACATTATCTGTGTAAAGCTGCTTTGAGACAATGTTCATTGTTAAAAGCGCTATACAAATAAAAATGAATTGAATTGAATTGAAATTGGAGGTGGGCTTTTCTCAGCCTTCTCAGAAAGTAGAGACGCTGCTGGGCTTTTTTGGTGATGGAGCTGGTGTTAAGTGACCAGGTGAGGTTGTCTGCCAGATGAACACGAAGGAATTTGGTGCTCTTGACGATCTCCACAGAGGATCCATCGATAATCAGTGGAGATTGGTTGCTCTGTGCTCGCCTGAAGTCCACAACCATCTCTTTCGTTTTGTCCACGTTAAGAGACAGGTTGTTTGCTCCACACCAGCAGTTAACTGTTGCACCTCTTCTCTATATGCTGACTCGTCGTTGGGAGTGACGAGGATGGACCAGATTAGAAATTAGTTAATTAGAGGGACAGTGCATGTAGGTCGTTTTGGAGACAAGGTAAGGGAGGCGAGATTGAGATGTTTTGGACAAGTGCAGAGGAGGGACATTTGGTATATCGATAGAAGAATGCTGAGGATGGTGCCACCAGGAAGGAGGAAAAGAGGAAAGCCAAGGAGGAGATTTATGGATGTGGTGAGGGAAGACATGCAGGTAGTTGGGTTGAAAGAGGCAGATGCAGAGGACAGAGGGGTCTCTAGCAATGAATAAATCTAAACTGGTACGCAAGATTACAAACAATATAAATATAACTCTTGAATTCTACAAAGCAAACTTGGAAAGTTCTAATTTAAGTGTTTCAGGAAGAGGTAGGTCTCCAGTCATCACTTGAAGATTGTCAGGGACTCCGCTGTACGGACATCTAGGGGAAGTTCATGCCATCACCTCGGTGCCAGAACAGAGAAGAGCCTTGAAGTATACTTACCACTCATTCTAAAACAAAGTGGTACCAGTTAAGCAGTGCTGGAGGATCTCAGACAGCATGGTGCAGTGCGATATGTGATGAGGTCTCTGAGGTAAGATGGTGCTGGTCCATTTTTGGCATTGTAGGCAAGCATCAGTGTTTTGAATCTGATACGTGCAGCTACTGGAAGCCAGTGAAGGGAGCGCAGCAGTGGGGTGGTGTGGGAGAACTTGGGCTAATTGAACACAAGCCGTGCAGCTGTTTTTGCCTTTGCCCCATTGCTCAGTGTGTTGCCTCATTAAAGTCTGTTTTTGCCTAACTCCTGTTTGCATCCTGCATTTGGGTCCTTACTCCCCTAGACCCGCACCCTTGCTTCCTGACAGAGTAATCTGGCCAAAGATGGACCCAGTGGATGTTTTGAAGTGTTTGGCTTCCTCCACAACAAATTCAGCGACCCAACTGAGATGGTCAACATTCTAAAGCTCAGCCCTCAGCAGAGAGATGAGTATTTTCTGTGCGTCAGGAACAGTCTATGGCAAACCAGCTGGTCTTAACCCTCTGGAGTCTGAGGGTGTTTTTGACCCCTTGAGAGATTTTGACGTGCTCTTACATTTGGTTCTTTTTAGTTGCTTTTAAAATATATTATTGACAAAAGGCTTATTACACTGTATTCAGCACAAACTGGGCTACCATAATATGTAAACAACTTATATGTGTTTGTTTGTATTTTTGACAAAATAAGGTTTATGCGTGGTTTTAAAAAAGCAAAAAAAAAAAACTCACTGAAATAAGGCCACAAAACCGATAGTAAACATGTTTCCCCAAGACTTTTTGAGAACAGATCTTCTAATGTAGGTTTTTTTATTTTTAATCATGTGAAAATCATCCTGCCTGCTCATTCACATTAAACAATACTTTGATTTAAAATGTAAAAGACACTTTCTACTTTGAAAGGCCATATGCGAAGAGGCGTCGACATGCTGTGACTGACAGCTTCGTAGACAATGAGTCGCATAATGAGCTGTCGATTACATAATGAGCTGTGGATCACTGAGCCAGGATCACAATGAGAAGTACAGTACTACAACAAGGAATGTGTTTCCTTTGAGTTTATTAAAAATACACATTAGCAAGGACAGCATTAAAAAGGGAATTGTGTAACAATAAAACAATACAGTACAGTATGTATAAAAAATAAAGAGTGCAACAAAAACTAACACAATACAGTACAGTAGGGTTCTGCAAATCCTAGCCTGTAGAGCTACAATACTATGCATTAAATAATAATAGTGTATCCATTTGAGGAATCGGGGCAACAACAAACAACTTGAACCCCCACTTAGTCGGCTTGGCTTTCATGTACTGTGTCCTCCAAGTGTTAGATTTGCATGCTACCATCCTCTCATCCATGGCTAAATGTCTTCTAGGATGATAAATTGCTTTGCAAGTCTTACGGATTGTGTCCATAAACAGTTTCACTCTGAACAGACGGTCATGTTCAGATGTGCCCCTCTTTCTGTCATTTTCTTTGTCTGCATCTGGGTGACTCATGTGTACATTCCACAAAATGTTCCTGTATCTGTCCCTTGACATTATTGTTGCTGGAAAGGGAACTGTGAAGATACTGCTCTGTCTCCAGTAGTCTATGATGGAGGGCAACTTTACCATTGCCATGTAGAATAAGAGCCCAATGTAGCGATACATCTCCCTCACGGTTACATCTCTCCATTTGTATTTGTGTCTCTTGGCTATTGACTTGGCAGCTTGAGCATTTGTGTTGTGGCACAAAGTTGACACAACACTGTCCGGGAAAAACATTTTAAATAGACTACATGGAGAAGGAGAGTCAGAAGACCTCAGTTGAGGTTCAGGTTCACGTACAGGCAGGAATCACAGAGTCTGTGGAACTGTGTCGTTATCGGTCTGATCCTTCCATGACATGGTGGACTGTCTGTGTGCTGCCTTTGCCCTTTTTGGAGCAGGTGCTTGATCACATCTGTTTATGAAACACACACACGAACATCACTAATTGTATCATTGGTAAAGTTGTTTGCATGTCATACAATGCAATAATGATTCAAACTAAATATAATTAAAAAACCAAAATATGTACTTACTTAGGATGATTCTCGGTCTAACTCAAAATGTAGCGACGCCTGCGTGGCCTTGTGTGAGTTTCCAGTGAAGGCAGGGGTGATGCAGCCACATTCCTAAAAATAATCAAACAATATATTTTAAGATGATGAATAAACTTGAACAATATATATTTGTTAGCATGCATTGTACAGCCTATAGGCCTATTTGTTGATGGGCAATAGGACAGATAAATGTTTGTTGATGGGCCATAGACCATAATGCATCTCAGACATTTACACCATCACCATTTACAGCTGAGCAAATAATATTGTCATTGATAAAGTTGTTTGCATGTCATACAATGCAATAATGATTCAAACTAAATATAATTTAGGAAAATATAAAATATGTACTTACTCAGGATGATTCTCGGTCGAACTGAAAATGGAGCGACGCCTGCGTGGCCTGGTGTGAGTTTTCAGTGAAGGCAGGGGTGATGCAGCCACATTCCTAAAAATAACCAAACAATATATTTTTCAGTATTTTTGATGAATACACTTGAACAATATATATTTGTTATCATGCATTGTACCTATAGCATTTACACCTCAGCATTCCGGAACATATCTGCTAGCTAACACTACATAACAGCCTTTCAGGATGATCAGTGACACCAACCAAATCTGAACTGAGGCTAAAATATAACTTTATATAACGTCAACAATATTTAGAGCATACAATTACAAACAGTTAATGTTACAAATGAGCAGATATTGGTGGATATTTGTTGTAACATTAAAAGGCAATGCTGACAAAAGCTAGGCAGAGATGTCTACAAACAATATGAGTTTATATGATCAGAATGTAAGACTAAATAACTTACTCATCGTAGCAACTTGCTGGAAAGTCCTCGCTCTTCAAAATCCAAACGCTCCTCGTCGGAATCGCAATCTTCTTCAGATGAAAAAGGTAAATTCTCTGGCATTATTTTATGCCACTGCCTAATGGGGGCCAAATGGGGGCGTGTGTGTGTGTGACTCAACGTGTGAACTGTTTTACCTGTGAATAGCGGGGGGGCGTGTCGGTCGCAGCTCATTATCAGATAATGAGCTGCGGTGGAAAATCTGTGCCTCTACTTGGTTTTACATGATTTACATTCATTGAAAACATATGTTTTTTTATTTGACCAGCTTATTCTAAAACTACACACTTTAAGCTGTCTAAAGATATATTTTTTATTTCCGTGGGTCAGCTATTGGCCGAGTTTCAGCGCTTTTTGATGACGTGTTTCTAAACAAAGTTTACGCAGACAAAGGCGACAGATGGCGCACCCTGACTATTTTATTCATTTAAAAAAAATACAACGTTTTGTTTATGTAGTGAGCATACACAAATGAAAGTAGACCCTTTACAGATTTAAATGATGTATTACTTTGACATTTCTGATCAAATATTACCGAGCAGTTTCAGCTCTTTTTGCTGGCATCTGAAAAAAAAGCACGTTTGGGCGCCGGCGGCAATTCAGACTCCAGAGGGTTAAATAACCTCCTGAAACGGCTGTCTCTCCAGCCCCTGAGCTCTGCTGGGGGGGGCTGCCCAACCTCAGCCTTCCTGCCTGACTGGGGACATCACCCAGCTCTTCTGCCCTGCCGAGCATGCCCCCAAGCCTGTCTGCCCTGCCGAGCATGCCCCCAAGCCTGTCTGCGCTGCCGAGCATGCCCCCAAGCTGCTCCAGAGTCCCGCCGAGGGCGCCGCTCCACTCCAGAGTCCCGCCGAGGGAGCAATCTTGGCTGATGACGTTGCTCCATGGCTGGGTTTTGCTGACAACGTGGTCCAGACCTCCACAGAGGGTGTCGCTCCGCCTCAGACCTCCGCAAAGGGCGTCAATCCGCCTCATCACATTGGCCAGAAAGTGCTTGGGGCGGCCACCTGGAGGCTTGCTCCACGCTTTGTTTAGCCTTTCCTGACCTCCAAGGCAATCTACCCGGTTTCAGTTCACCTCAAGCCCCACTGTGTCCGTCGCTGGCACTTCACTTGCCTTGCCTCTTGGGTCTGCCGCCTCTTACTCCTGAGACATCAGACAAAACAAGGCGACGGTCGTGGAGGCGGGGGGGTGCATTACTGTCAGGATTTCCCAGGCACACTGCGCGCACTTCCGGTTCCGCAGTGAGCACTTCTGGGTCAGCGGCTATCTTGCTGTTTTTTCCGCGCTTCCCGATATTTAAGGACAATCTAGACTTTAGCTCGAGGCCAGATTATCTTACCGGCTTCATAGCCCGTGATATTTCTCTTGCCTCCCTGCCTGCTATGGTTCCTGATCCTGTACCTGTACCTGTACCTGTACCTGTTCCTGTTCCTGACTCTGTACCCTGTTTTGCACTGCCTTATTGACAATTATCTAAGAAAAATACACAGATCTGGCTGACTCCATTTCAGCCTTATATTCAAGTAAGCTGACTTTCCAGGCCTGAATAATGAACAGTTAAACCTGAAATACACCACCTACGCTCCATTTTGCGACACAAAGCCTGGGGCTCGCAATTGGACATTGCAGAGGGTATTGAGACAGGCTTGTCCCTTTCTCCAAACTCACCTGCTCGGTTTTGCACTCGCTCACAGGCTCAAAAGCACGCCCTTCAGCTGTTTCTTCTCCCTGCTATGAGAGCATTTACCTTCACCTCTCTTCCTCTGAGGATGAGGGGGGCGCGCTTTGTGAGCTAGGCTTGAGGAGCTATGGAGGGTGTGACTGGCCTATGAGGCTGCTCAGGGTAGGAAAATGATTGTTTAAAGTCACAGTGGGAGAGAGATCTTCCTCACACTTCCAATAGAACTGAGGAGAACATTTGGATTTGACTCAGGTGGGGTTTTAAGAGGTTAAAACAATCATTTATTCACTTCAAATATTATTTAGAAATTTTGTAGTTTGCTTGTAGTATTGCTGGATGTAAAGATAAATATTTACAGATAGAAATATTAATAGTGACGCAAAAATACTGAGAAGTCAAACTTGTAAAAGTATGAATCAGAAAACACGTCAAACATCCTGGTGTTTATTTTAAAGAGAGAAATCACAAGTACACTTTTCACCCGAAATATTTCCCCTGAAAAATAGATTGTTTCAACATGTACAAATAATTTACACAACACAAAAGTTAGACCAAAAGTATTCAGACACCCATCTTATTCTGTCTCTCACAAATCATTTCGAGTTAATCAGCACAAAACTAAATGAAAAAAAGCAAAGATGAAGGATTTTATGGCTTCACTATTCACTCGTCTCCACAGGATTCCTAACACAATGTTGAAATACTGAGGAGTCAAGAAGCTTTGGCATGAGAGTCACTACTTCAGCAGTCTCCTGAATATTGTCCTCCATTCTGCTTATCTCTCTCTCTTTCTCGCTTTCTTTGTTTTGAAACCTGTATTACAATCGTTACAAATGTGGCCTGGAAACATCTCTGAACCTTCATAGAAACATCCTGTATTCATGAGTGCACAGAATTATCCCTGAATTATATAGTGATTATAAAAAGAATACAGTAATTATCCATGAATTACTGTTATCATTTTCCCAAACACTTTTAGATATATTACATTTTTAATCACAAAACCTCATGACTGTGTTAGAACCCAAACTGAACACAGCATATAGAGGTTGAGTGAATATGGTGTGGACTCTGTGGAGGAGCCTCATCGTATCAGAGACGCTGTAGAAGGACAGAGTTCCTGCACTGTGATCCACATACACTCCTATTCTGGATGGTGATGGAACTCTGAGATCAGTTTTAATGTTATTGTGCCAGAAAGAGACAGAGGAAGAAGAAGAACACTTCAGACTCCAGGACTGACTGTTGTATCCAATCCCACTCTCAAAACCCCGTCCTTTCCTGCTGATCTCTTTATATGAGACTGATATGTACACATCACCACTTTTCCACTCCACCTCCCAGTAACAGCGTCCACACACACTCTCTTTACACAACACCTGAATCCAGAAGTCAAATCTCTCTGGATGGTCAGAGTATCGCTGCTTTGTATTACTGCGTGTCACAACTCTGTTCTTCTCAGACAGAATGAGGTAAGGATGTGCTGTGTTGGGATCCAGAGTCAGATAACAGAAATCTAGAACAATAAAATGTGCACAGGTTTGATGTTAATCACAGGATTTATAATAAGTGTGTGTGAGACACCTGTGTGTGTTTCTGTTCTCCTAATGCTGCTCTACATGAACTATTTTAAATATTACACATCATCAGTCATCAGGGAGAAATGGATCAGATTTAGATCAACATTACAGACATGTTTACACTCTGTGTGTGTGTGTGTGTGTGTGTGTGTGTGTGTGTGTGTGTTACACCTACACTGCAGAAACTCTTTTCTGCTCTTTGGTTCTGTGAAAATCATCTGAACTGCTGCAGCTGTTGAGACACAGAGACAAAATGGAGACTGAAAAATGATGTGGAAACATTTTACATTATAAATATGAAAGTTGTGATTCTTTGCTGGTATCAGACGCGTCAGTGACGTCACCAGTGAGGAAACTTTCCAGATCTGAATTAGAAGCATCAACTATGATATTCTAGATTAGATCTTCTGACTGTCTGGTGAGTTTATCTTGATGTAATTCCATTTTTTGGTCACCTGCCACTTCCCACCCAACACACAGCTCTACTAATATGACAGTTATCATCTGGGGAGAGGAAACACTAATACCTGCTTCCTCAGAGACATGAGAATCCACACAACTGCATCTTTACAATCTGCTGCTCATGCTGTCTCACAAGGCAGTGGAACACACTCAGAGGAGAACGCATTTGCATTTGCATTTGCGGCATTTAGCAGACGCCCTTATCCAGAGCGACGTACAAAAGTGCTTTAAATCTCTAGTAATGAATAAATCTACACTGGTACGCAAGATTACAAACTTAATATAAATATAACTCGAATTCTACAAACTTGGAAAGTGCTAATTTAGGTATTTCAGGAAGAGGTAGGTTTTCAGTCGTCGCTTGAAGATAATCAGGGACTCCGCTGTACGGACATCTAGGGGGAGTTCATTCCACCACCTCGGTGCCAGAACAGAGAAGAGCCTTGAAGTGTACTTACCTCTCATTCTGAGAGAAGGTGGTACCAGTGGAGCAGTGCTGGAGGATCTCAGACAGCGTGGTGCAGTGCGAGATGTGATGAGGTCACTGAGGTAAGATGGTGCTGGTCCATTTTTGGCCTTGTAGGCAAGCATCAGTGTTTTGAATCTGATACGTGCAGCTACTGGAAGCCAGTGAAGGGAGCGCAGCAGTGGGGTGGTGTGGGAGAACTTGGGCAGATTGAACACAAGTCGTGCAGCTGCTTTTTGGATCATTTGCAGTGGACGAATAGCGTTTAGAGGAAGACCTGCCAGCAGAGAGTTGCAGTAGTCAAGTCTTGAAATGACAAGAGACTGAACAAACACCTGGGCAGCCTGTGTGGCAGAAATGGTCGAATCCTTCGGATGTTATAGAGAAGAAATCGACAAGAACGAGCAACATTAGCGACATGTGGGAAAAAAGACAGTTCATTGTCCATAGTTACCCCGAGGTTACGAGCAGTGGCTGAAGGGGAGAGCAGAGAGTCATGTAGAGTTATTTGGAGATCTTGACCTGGAGATGAATCACCTGGGATGACCAACGCTATCTACCTTCTTCTGCATACGTGACCTCCACTTATTCCTGTTCCATGAAATTTCTCTCCCTCTTTACTGCGATACACAACAAATAAATCGTTTCCAACACAACTGTTTGTTTACCTTGTGGACGGATTTTGTTGAATTCCTCCTGACAGATTTCCTCGACTCGTTTTTTCAGATCTGAGACAGATTTCCTCACTCCATCAAATGAGAGATGTTGATTGACAGTGAAGCTGGGTGAGTCGTCACATCCAGGAGAAACACAGAGAGACGGGAAACTCTACAGAGAGGAAACACATCATAGAGAAGGAGAAAAGTGTAGGAGAGAAACGAATGAATCTCAGACTGAATCAGACCAAAGACACACTTGTGATCTCAGACAGGAACATTTATTGCTGTAATGAGCTTTTAGGAGGAAACTTTGTGAGGAACAGCGCCCTCTGTAGATCAGACAGTGAGTGTTACCTGGAGGAAGTAGATGTGATCAGGTGTGTGTGAAAGTTGCTCCAGATCACTGACTCTCCTCTGAAGATCAGAAATCTCCTGCTCCAGATGTTTCAGGTGTTGTTCAGCTCGACTCAGTTCAGCTTTTTCCTGAACTCTGATCAGCTCCGTCACCTCCGAGCGCCTTTTCTCCAGGGAGCTGATCATCTCATTAAAGATCTTCTCATTATCATCTACTGCTGCCTTTGAACGCTTCTGTTAGAACACACACACAGTGAGAAAGTTCATGTGTGTGTGTGTGTGTGTGTGTGTGTGTTTTCGCTCTTCACCTTGATAATATCAACAGTCTGTTTCAGCTCCTGCACCTTCTTCTGCTTCTCCTGGATCTTCTGCTGGGATTTAATCTGCTCCTCCTTTAGCTCATTCTAAGACCAAATAAAATACATTTCAGATAGATTTCCTCCTGTTTTACAGAATTGTAGTAAAATTTCTCTAAAATCTCAAAAAATATAATAAAATAACTTCCATAATTAAATGTTGTTCAGCACAGATTACATGATAAATTTAGTATTGTGTGAAAATGGTCTACTCAAAGCCACACCCAATTCCACCTCATTAAAGATGAAATAAAATCTGTATTTACAGGTGATTTAATGCGGTTTTACAACGTTCAAATGCTTGTTTTCAATCTTTGTATATTTAATTTCTGCAAATTTAAATATTATACAAAATTACATTAATTATATCTTCTAGATGCTTATATCTTCACAACTATACTAAATGTTTTTTTAAACAAAAATTGTCAAAATGTTATTATTTTATATATATACACAGTGGAACCCGCTTATCTCGAACCTCCGTTATCTCGACAACCCTATTAAGTCGACGTTTTTGAAGTGGAACCGCCAAATTCTCGCTTTTTCTAAGCATTTTTTATCGGTTATGTCGACTTTTTTATGTCGCCAAACCCTAATATCTCGAGCACAAGGGGGGGGGATTTGCCATTTAACGTCGGTTATGTCGATCGGCACTGTGCAGCCGCAGAAGAACTCGCGAAAGTGGCGGAAAAATCAAGCCTTACAGCTGCTACAGGTGTTGTATTGTATACTGGTGAATCTCTGCTGTTAGTTAGTGCACATATGCCTTTTGTTGTTAAATGTTATGCGATGAACGGGAGGCGAAAGCCGCGCTTGGCGGCGCGGAACGGGGGATGGGCAGCAAAAGCATAGAATGAACACCGGCAGGATCGGGGGGGAATCCGCGGTGTGCTTTGGGAAGAAAAGAGCAGCCGTTGAGAGAGTGCCGGTGGGAAGACACGTACCAGGATACACATGTGCAATAACATCGGCCGCCGTGAACCAACATATACCAACAATAACGGACAGTGAGAGTGTGGAAGTTTAAATAGGAGCTGGTGATGATGATAAACGAGCAGCATATGTGCGCGATTGAAGCCGGGAGCTTCAGAGAAAGCGGCCGAGAAAGCACCTGCCACGCCGAAGGGAGCGCCGAAGGGGGCGTGGCAGGTGGAGTCCTGACAGTTAACAAACATGTATGTAAATTTTATAGCATGCCTTCATCAAACAAATCGCAGCAACGCTGTTGTGTAAAAAAACCCTTCAAAAACACGTGCATGCACATTCTCATTTATTAACGCACATCATGTACATAAAGAAATTTCAAGCACGTTAATATATTGCCGCCATATTGATTTTCGTTTATCTCGATCATCGGTTACCTCGATGCTTTTTGGCGACCCCCTAGGACATCGACATAACCGGGTTCCAGTGTATATATATTTAAGCATGGTTGTCAACTACTTTTTTTATTTTAAGATTGTTGATTTACATGTGGAGAAAGAATTGAACACGATTTATTTAAAACTTTGTACAAAAGACTTTGTTGGTAATGACGGCTTCAAGACGCCTCCTGTATGGAGAAACTGGTTGCACGCATTGCTCAGGTGTGATTTTGGCCCAATCTTCTACACTCCAAATCTTCTAAGTTCTGTGACCTCTTCTATGAACTCTGATCTTTAGTTCTGTCTGTAGATTTTTTATTGGATTCAAGAAAATGACATTTAATAAAGCATGTAAGTATATTAAAATGTACTTTAAAAAGTAATAATGTTTGGTAATATATGAAGCCTAATTCTGCCTTATTTTATTTTTGTATGCAGAATAAATTCTTGAATTGATGATTGTGCATTTTGTTAAGTGGTGTACTCCGGCTAAATTGTATCTGATGATCCAGACAACAGCCTTGACAGCCAGAACACCCAGTAAGACATTATAGAACATTATAGAATGTACAAAGCAAAGACATTTCATTGACTCTGATGCTTTGAAGGAGTAAGACCTTTACAGCCATAACCCTGCTTTAAAGATCTGGACCAGGTGGGTACACTGAAGCATAGTTTAGACTGATGAAAAACATAGTGACATATCCCATATCATCTACCTAACTGCAGACAGTTGATGATTCCTAATCTAACATTAAATAATTAATATTATTTCAAGCAACAGGGAGACCTTCTACTCCATTTTTCAGTTTTTTGTGGAGTGATAAGAGCCATGAAGCCTCCAAGAACATTAAATGGAGGTAAAGCTTTTTTAATTGATTGAATAAATATAGCTAAAGGGTTCTCAACTCTGGCCCTTGAAGTCCAATTTGCTGAAGAGTTTAGGTTTAACCCTAATCAGACGCACCTGAACAAATTAAACAGTGTGTTCAGGTCCTACTTGTGAGTTTGATCAAAGTTAGAACCCTTGGTATAGATCAGTGGTTTTCAATCCTGCTGAATTTGAATGCCAATTGATATAGACCTCCTCTCGTTTTTTTCTTTCTCCCCCTCCAATAGTTGAAGATGCCATTGCTGTACTACTCTTCTTATCTGGCTCTGCAGCGCCAAAGAAACAGGTCCCAATCAGAGAGGCTCTTTTCCACATTCTCACAGTGATATTTACTTAAGTAGCGATAAATTATTAGCAGGTGCCTACACTCAATAAAATACTGTTAAAATCATCCTAAATTGTCGATGTAAAATTGGCCATGTCATGTAAAAAATATAGTTTGCTGAAAGATTTTAATTCTGTTATCATTTACTCATCCTCGAGTTGTTCCAAGCCTGTATAGATTATTTTTTTCCATTAAACACACATTGTTTCAGTTTTTGTTCCTGCAATGGTACAAGTCAGTGGAAGTCAGTGGTGATCCACATCTGTGACCAACATTCTACAAAATATCTCACTTTGTGTTCAATAGAAGATAAAAACTTGTACAGGTTTGGAACAACTTGAGCTTATATGTGTGTGTTTGTATTTTTGACAAAATAAGGTTTATGCATGGTTTTTGAAAAAGCAAAAAAATAAATCACTGAAATAAGGCCACAAAACCATTAGTAAACATGTTTTCCCAAGACTTTTGAGATCAGATCTTCTAATGTAGGTTTTTGTTTTTTTAATCATGTGAAAATCATCCTGCCTGCTCATTCACATTAAACAATACTATTAATTAATTAATTAATCAAACTGATTTAAAATTAAAAAGACACTTTATACTTTGAAAGGCCATATGCGAAGAGGCGTCGACATGCTGTGACTGACAGCTTTGTAGACAATGGGTCGCATAATGAGCTGTGGATTACTGGGCCAGGATCTGAGTGAGAAGCAGTGTTGGGCAGTAACTTTTGGAATTTGGGCTGAAGTGTAGACTACAGTCTGACCTGCTTACAGCAGAGACGCGCTGTAGGATTGGTGGATGAACCACTGTAAACATGAAGGCGCACTGTGGGCGTGTCTCCGTTTATTCAGGTCTGTGCAGCAGTAATGGCGAGGCGAGGCGAGAGCAAGACGAGTTTCTCAAAGTGGAAATATGATCATTATTTCACTTTAGTTGAGCATAAAGACAAAAACTTTTTAGTCTAATGTAAGCTGTGTCTTTCTGGTTCGAAGCTCGTATCTACTGCGATAAACAGCAACTCCAATCTGTTGAAGCTCCTCCAGAAACTCCATGCCTGAGGAGCTAGAAGCTAGAAGCTAACCCAGTGTTCTGTTCTACATTGTTGATAGTTTTCATACTTCAGCTGTGAAAGGAACATGTTTAAGAGCTCAACACAACAGCAGAAGCCACTTTAGTGTTTGATTGTGAATTTATTATTCAGCTTGTTTTGTTGTTTATTTCAGAAATGCTTGTGATATATTCAGTGTGTGCTGCTCTGACTTTAATAAAATAGTGTTTAAAAATTACTTTGTGTTTAAGTCAGTTTTGTGTTTGTAGACCATAACGCATAAAAGGGCATTAATGAGAACATTAAAGAACTTTATTTAAAAAGTAAATAAAAAGTTACTTTAAACAGTAACGCATTACTTTTTGGTGTAAGTAATCAACAAAGTAACTTGAGTGAAGTAACGAGTAACTGTAACTAGTTACTATTTTTTAGTAACAAGCACAACACTGGTGAGAAGTACAGTACTACAAGAAAGAATGTGTTTCCTTTGTGGTTTATTTAAAATACACAAGCAATGATGAGCTCATGGTAGTTAGTGTTAGCTTTGCATGCTACCATCCTCTCATCCATGGCTAAATGTCTTCGAGGATGATAAATTGCTTTGCATGTCTTATGGATTGTGTCCATAAACAGTTTCACTCTGAACAGACAGAAGGGAACTGTGAAGATACTGCTCTGTCACCAGTAGTCTATGATGGAGGGCAACTTTACCATTGCCATGTAAAATAAGAGCCCAATGTAGCGATACATCTCCCTCACGGTTACATCTCTCCATTTGTATTTGCGTCCCTTGGCTATTGATTGGCAGCTTGAGCATTTGTGTTGTGGCACAGAGTTGACACCTCAGCATTCCGGAACATATCTGCTAGCTAACACTACATAACAGCCTTTCAGGATGATCAGTGACACCAACCAAAACTGAACTGTGGCTAAAATATAACTTTATATAACGTCAACAATATTTAGGGCATACAATCACAAACAGTTAATGTTACAAATGAGCAGATATTGGTGTTTTTTTGTTGTAACTTTAAAAGGCAATGCTGACAAAAGCTAGGCAGAGATGTCTACAAACAATATGAGTTTTATATGATCAGAATGTAAGACTAAATAACTTACTCATCGTAGCAACTTGCTGGAAAGTCCTCGCTCTTCAAAATGCAAACGCTCCTCGTCGGAATCTTCTTCGGATGAAACGGTAAATTCTCTGGCATTGTTTTATGCCACTGTCCGGGGGACGTGTGTGTGTGAACTGTTTTACCTGTGAATAGCGGGGGGGCATGTCCGGTTGGGGGGCGTGTCCGCTCGCAGCTCATTATCAGATAATGAGCTGCGGTGGAAAATCTGTGCCTCTACTTGGTTTCACATGATGTATATTCATTGGAAACATATGTTTTTTTATTTCACCGACTTATTCTAAAACTACACACTTTAAGCTGTCTAAAGATATATTTTTTATTTCTGTGTGTCAGCTATTGGCTGAGTTTCAGCGCTTTTTGATGACGTGTTTCTAAACAAAGTTTACGCAAACAAAGGCGACAGATGGCGCACCCTGATTATTTTATTCATTTAAAAAAATACAACGTTTTGTTTATATAGTAAGCATACACAAATGAAAGTAGACCCTTTACAGATTTAAATGATGTATTACTTTGACATGTTTGATCAAATATGACCGAGCAGTTTAAGCTGATTTTGCTGCAATCTAAAAAAAAGCACGTTTGGGCGCAGGCAGCGAATCAGACTCCAGAGGGTTAATAAAATTACCTATCGGCCCAACCCAGATTTTGGTTAGAAAAAATAAACTTTCTTTCGGCTTCTCCCATTAGGGGGCGCCACAGCGGACCATCCACATGTTTGATTTGGCACATGTTTTTACACTGGATGCCCTTCCTAACGCAACCCTTCCCATTTATCCGGGCTTGGGACCGGCACTAAGGCTTGTGCAACCCTAATGGCTAGGGTTGGTTCCCTGACTGGGGATCGAACCCGGGCCGCAGCGGTGAGAGCGCCGCATCCTAACCACCAGACCACCAGGGAACCCTTTTGGTTAGAAAAAATACAAAATAAAAATTTTTAAGAGTATAATTGCTGTTCGAACTAAATGTGCTTTATTTATAAATGTTTAATATTAGAGGCATCACACATGTACTTATACAACATAACCTATTTTGAAGTTTGCTGGGTTAGTGTTGGATTCATTGACAGATTCGAATGATAATGTCAGGGAACAGCCTGCCACGCAGTCCCTCGACTCTCACACACACACACACACACACACACACACACACACACACACACACACACACACACACACACGTAGTCTATCTCCATCATTCTAAGTACTGGCACCTGCGGCTCATTAACCTAGCAGCCCTATATAAACCCCTCACCTTCACTCGCTCACTGTCAGTTCTACTCGCTTACGTGAGAGAACACTCAATGACTCTTTTTGGGGAACGCTACATTCCCGTTAACCCTGCTATGATCTCTATCCCTCTGAGACTGCACAGGTCTTCCTTTCTGAAGGACTTTCTGCTTTCTGTTAAGTTTTTGGTTTACTTTAAGTTTCTGTGTTTCTTCATTAAAACCAGCTTCTCACAACTCTGTAGAATCAAAAAAGACCAAAAAAATCCCACAAAACTCCCCGGCGCGTTTGTGAACACCAGGGAGTAAATTGTGTGCATCATTGCCGATTTTGTTGCCGATTTGAGACTCGGCGCATCAGTAAAACAAAGGTTTCTGATTAAAAATAATTTTTGCAGTGCAGTTAAATGATATTTGTTTATATCTGAGAAAAGAAAGGATGTTGTGAATAAACGTGTTACATTAAAAGTTTTAATTTCTCCTCTTTTATATTTCGTTATTTATATCTTTAATAAAAATTGTCAAACAGAAATGCACACTGCATGAATATAAAAGTAATAAAATCAATGCCGTTAAAATGCATTTGCGTTAACATGACAGCCCTATTTAATATGAAAGAATTTAAAATATTGTTCTCTAATGAATGTATTCAGGCTGAAGATCCACATATAGAACACAAGCAGAGAAAAGATGATGATGATCAGGAATGTGTCTGTTCTCAGTCATGTTCTCATTACTGACTCCCTCTGTCTCATCCACATTAACCCCAAACTTCTTACTGCCTTCTGCCTGCTCATTGTGAGCTTCAGAAACTAGTCTATGTCTGTGGTGTGTGAGAGACAGGAAATTATACAACAGTGGATTGAAAAAGCTGCACAATGACAGGAAACATGTTGATGTGATGAAAACGGCGAAATTAGAAGAAAAATATTAATCGTTTCACCAAATAAATAAAAACTAAAGTAATGAGTCTTATTGTATCTTACAGTTTAATTGTTATTACCATTTTATGTTCACTAGGTGGTATATGCATGTTAATGGATGTAAAGCGGTGTTGTAGAAAAAGACTCTCGTGCTAATGTGAGTTAAGTAAAGAAGTATGGAGATGCTTAGTTACAGCTCGTGTCCTGCCTGCTTATTTGTCTAATCCTCCAACATAACAAGTCTGTTTTTAAAATGTAAGTAGTAGAAGGTACAGATATTTGTGTAAAAATGTAAACATTTAAAGTAAAAAGTCAAAATTTGTCAGAAAAATAAAAAGTGAATTAAAAACTGATAGCAGAAAAATCTACTTAAGTACACTAACAAAGTATTTCGACTTCATTACTTTCCACATCTGCTGATAACATTTGCTACCTTTTCACAAAAGAAATAGAACTGGGGGAAAACAGCTCCAGCTTCTCCTGTTTAACACTTCTTTACATATGATCCTTCAACTGTAACTAAAATTCACCTTATAAACAATTTCATTATTTATTCAAATTAATTAATTGTAAAAGAATAATAATGTTCGGTTCTCACCTGTTTTTTACTTCTTTCTGCAGTAGTTGAAACTGTATCATGGCCTTTATGTTCCTCCGTCATACACAAGTAACAGATGAAGCTTTGGTCAGTACGGCAGTAGATCTCCATCAGTTTGTCGTGCTGAGAGCAGATCTTATCTTGGAGATCTACACAGGCTTCAACTAACTTGTGTTTCCTCAAAGCCTGAGACTGATAGTGAGGTTTAAGATGATCTTCACAATACGAGGCCAGACACACCAGACAGGACTTGACGGCTTTGTGTTTTCTCCCGGTGCAGACATCACAGTCCACATCTCCAGATCCTGTGTTACAGCGAGTAGGAGAAGCAGCTTGGAGTTCAGTCTTCTTCAGTTTCTCCACCACTTCAGCCAGCATGTTGTTCGTGCATAGAACAGGCCTCAGAGTAAAAGTTTCTCTACACTGAGGGCAGCTGTAGATGCTCTTCATGTCCTCCTGATTCCAGCAGCCATTAATACACACCTTACAGAAACTGTGTCCACAAGGAATAGTCACTGGTTCCTTCAGGAGATCCAGACACACTGCACAGATGAACTGATCCTGATTTACTGAAATACTGGCTTCTGCCATTTTCCTGCTGTGTGTGAGAGAAGAAGAAGAAAAGAGAGAGAGGCGGGGGGGGGTAGATGGGGGGCTTCGAGTTCTGAGTTTCGTTTTCTCTGAAATGAACTTCCTGTTGTGTGTGTTATAGTGTGACACAGAGTGGGCGTGGCTTCAAGCACAGAGTTCAGGCTTGTAAGGAACAGTGTAGTCTTAGAACAGTAGATAATTTCTGATCTAAACAGTCCAATCCAATGCAGTCTGATTCGTTCTTTGTTGTGAATTTGACTGTGGGTTTAATAATAACAGAAATATAAAACTGACAGCATTCAGACGCTTCACTCAGCACTTGTGCTACATGTCTTTGTAGGTGTAATGCTACAAGTTCACCACATCTGGAAAATTTGGAGTCACTTCACTTTAAAAAGGGCAGTGAAATTTGACTTCAGTCTGAGATCTCATTTTCCCCAAGCACAACTCATACCTTCGATCTATTCATCATTTCTTAAATTCTGAAATGTCTCACAGTTGCTACTGCTGGAAAATATCCACACAGCATGACACTGTAGAAAAAATATTTTAATCCAATTTATGTAGCTTGTGTTTAATCCAACATATTTGACTTATTACTAGTATAGAACTTTAGATACCATGAGTTCAACATAAATAGATTAATCAAACCTATTTAGCCTATTTAGAAGCGCACCACAGACGCATTATTTGCTTTGAGAATGTTGATGGAGAAGTATAGAGAAGGTCAGAAGGAGCTGCATTGTGTGTTTGTGGATTTAGAGAAAGCGTACGACAGGGTGGAGAGAGGAGTTGTGGTATTATATCTACACATATATCTATATCTATCTCTCTCTTATTATGGTGAGAGTAGGGAGCAGGTGGAGAAGATCCTGGAGAGGTGGAGGTACACGCTGGAGAGAAGGGAAATGAAAGTCATTAGGAGTAAGACAGAGTACATGTGTGTGAATGAGAGGAAGGGCAGTGGAGGGGTGCGGTTGCAGGGAGAAGAGGTGGAGAAGGTGGAAGAGTTCAGGTACCTGGGGTCAACAGTGTAAAGTAATTGAGAGTGCAGAAAAGTGAAGAAAAGTGAAAAAAGAGTGCAGGCAGGGTGGAGTGGGTGGAGAAGAGTGATAGCAGGAGTGATTTGTAATAGAAGAGTATCTGTGAGAGTGAGAGGGAAAGTTTATAGGACTGTGGTGAGACCTGAGATGTTGTATGGATTAGAGACAGTGGCAGTGAGTAAAAGACAGGAGGTGGAGCTGGAGGTAGCAGAGCTGAAGATTTTAAGGTTTTCGTTGGGAGTGACGAGGATGGACAAGATTAGAAATGAGTTTATTAGAGGAACAGTGCCTGTAGGATGTTTTGGAGACAAGGTGAGGGAGGCGAGATTGAGATGGTTTGGACATGTGCAGAAAAGGGACATGGGGTATATCAGTAGAAGAATGCTAAGGATGGAGCTACCAGAAAGGAGGAAACGAGGAAGACTAAGGAGGAGGTTTATGGATGTGGTGAGGGAAGACATGCAGGTAGTTGGTGTGACAGAGGCAGATGTAGAGGACAGGGGGGTGTGGAGACAGATGATTTGCCGTGGAGACCCCTAATGGGAGCAGCCGAAAGAAAAAGAAGAAGAATAGGAAGAAACCTATTTAGCCTATATTTTAATCAAACTCATGCAATCTATTTAATCCAAGTAGAAAGTAAACTGATAGTCAGATACTAATATATAAAGTAGAATAGGGCTCGACTGATGCCGTGAGTGTGTCGATGAACGTAAACAGCCACATATGTGGCAGAATAATTCAGATTATTGAGGTAAAAAAACTCTGTCGATAACAATAGGGATTGAAGAAGGCATGGGAGAGTGACCGAGGACAGACACAGGAGGAGGAGAGGTGGAAGAATGCACAGGAGGGGGAGAAACAGGAGAATAATCAGTAGTGGGACATAGAATGGGGGAAGCTGGTGATTAATCAGTAGGAGACCAGTATGAGGGATAGGGAGAAGATATGTAAGGTGGAGAGAGAAAAGGAGGAGTTGATGCAGGTGTGTGAAGACCATCAGAATTTTTATTATCAGTTTGTGTCTCCTGATGAAAAACAGCAGGGAGGTCAGGCGAAGTTTGTGTGCTCGTCTCACGTGTAAAAGTCAATCATGCAACCTCGACTGCTAGAGAGTAGAGTTGAAATTGGTGATACTTTCTTCGAAGAATGTTGCTATGAGCTAGTCTGGAATGTTTGCAAGAAGAAGCAAAATGAAAAAACGATAAAGAGAAGTTAGTGAAGGTCAACATCAGAAGACCAAGACATAAGACTATTGTGTGCAGTTGGCAGAACCGGAGAAGAGACAAGATAGCAATCCTGTGAATGTTCTCATAAGGCAACATATTTTGCACTAAGGCCTGTACGACACTCAGCTCACAGGCACATATTACATAAATACTCATATGAACAGTGTTGGGCAGTAACGCAGTTACTTTAGACAGTAACTAATACTGTAACGCGTTAGTTTTAAATAAAGTAACTCCGTTAGCGTATGGTGCGTTACCCGTTACTTTTATAAATGAATGAATTTGGGCTGAAGTGTAGACTACAGTCTGACCTGTTTACAGCAGAGACGCATTGTAGGATTGGTGGATGAACCACTGTAAACATGAAGAAGACGCACTGTGGGCGTGTCTCCGTTTATTCAGGTCTGTGCGGCAGTAATGGCGAGGCGAGGCGAGAGCAAGACGAGTTTCTCAAAGTGGAAATATGCTCATTATTTCACTTTAGTTGAGTATAAAGACAAAAACTTTTTAGTGAAATGTAAACTGTGTCTTTCTGGATCGAAGCTCGTATCTACTGCAATAAACATCAACTCCAATCTGTTGAAGCTCCCTCAGGAACTCCATGCCTGAGGAGCTAGAAGCTATGTGCTAACCCGGTGTTCTGTTCTACATTGTTGATAGTTTTCATACTTCAGCTGTGAAAGGAACATGTTTAAGAGCTCAACACAACAGCAGAAGCCACTTTAGTGTTTGATTCTGAATTTATTATTCAGCTTGTTTTGTTGTTTATTTCAGAAATCCTTGTGATATATTCAGTTTGTGCTGCTCTGACTTTAATAAAATAGTGTTTATAAATGACTTTGTGTTTGTAGATCATAACACATAAAAGGGCATTAATGGGAACATTAAAGAAGGTTCTTTAAAAAATTAACTTTTAACAGTAACGCATTACTTTTTGGTGTAAATAATCAACAAAGTAACTGAGTTACTTTTTGAATGAAGTAACGAGTAACTGTAACTAGTTACTATTTCTTAGTAACCAGCACAACACTGCATATGAATAAGTAGAATAATAATTAATTAAACATATATGAACATATAATCCATGTAGGAGGATTTGAGCTTAACCTAATAATTGTAGAATGTAAACAGCAATAAAAATCAGAATAAAAGCAGAAACTTTGCAGATGCAGAAGGAAAAAAGGGTCCGTAAAGAGATCATTCAAGGGAGAGAGGGTTTTATACAAATGCAACTTTCTTAAGAATTCTAGCAGAACCAGGCCTAAAATAAGAGGAACTGAGGGGAACAGGACACCAAAATATGGATTCTTAGAAAGGGGAGTGGAACCAGGTGTCAAAAGATAATGGGAAATAAAAAGGAGAGAAGATCCTGTAAAAATTGAGAAATAAGTGGATCTTATTCCAAAAGATAAGGATTGATAACACAAACAAAGAACACAAAGTGGATGCTATGTGGCATCAGGGTATAAATATGAGAACATGTGGAGATTCTGGGCTCTTGATCATCTTATTTAAGATTGAGTGACTACCTTCTATTAGCTCATTGAAACGTGATGTGACTGCAGTAAAGCTTCTTCTCATTCAAGGATGAAAATCTTTCATTGGTTTTGGAGGTCATTCTATTATTATTAAGTGTGTTACATAGGGAATTAACTACAATAGAGAATCCACCTGTGATGTGTCTGCTCAGAGTGAGGTTCTGAGTTCTGTCATAAATCCCTCATAAAGGAAATCTGAATTGTTATACAGGAATTATGGTCAGAAACAGGCATAAATCAAGCAGAAATATGTCTAATATAAGAAATGTAACTCAAAATGGTTTGCTAAGCCTTTAAAACAGAGAACATTACTTCACAAAGTGTTGTTGCACTGAGGTCTAGCTTTGGCATTAGAACTAGACTGTCACTGTCAACAAACCTGAGTGAACGTGTGAAGTTTAGGGGATGACAGCATTCAAACATCCCAGTTTAAATAAACAAATGTGTTTTCAGCTTAGACTTAAACAATGAGTCCAGAACAATATATATTTTTACAATATATAATAATATAGTAAAATTAAAAACAATACAAACTAAAATTGATGATTTTAATGAAGTAAATAAACAAAATCATAACTAGTAATTCATCATCAAAACTAAGTAAAATGTTTGAAATTGAAAAGACCGGATCTGTCTCAAAGCAGCTTTACACAGATACACTAAACCTCCCTGAGAAGGAAGAAACTCTAATGGGGGATCCATTATCATCTGGGTGACACTGAATGTCTATTTATTACAGTTCATCTTTGTTAAGGTGTGAAGTGATAGGTGATTCAATGCATCCTGCAGTCCTGAGCCACTGTAGTAGACTGTTGACATTAACTTTGATCACAAACCCATCCTCAAACTCCAGTGTTGCTCTTGTGTTTTTGACATCTGAAATTTTTGGCACAAACCTCTGACAATAGCTAGCCAGCCCCGGAAACTGTCTCACCTTCTTTTTGGACTTGGGTCGTGAGCAGGCTGAAGTGCTTCGAAATTGAATTAAATAGAATAGAATAGCCTTTATTTGTCACATATACATTACAGCACAGTGAAATTTTGTTCTTCGCATATCCCAGCTTGCTTAGAAGCTGAGGTCAGAGCGCAGGGTTGGCCATGATATGGCACCCCTGGAGCATAGAGGGTTAAGGGCCTTGCTCAAGGGCCCAAGAGTGGCAACTTGGTGATACCGGGACTTGAACCCCCCGACCTTAACTGCTGGAGCTACCACTACCCACTTCTTTGTATTTGCAGTAAGTCCCTCACACCTCAAAGTTCTCAGGACCACTCTGAGATGTTGTAAATGATACTGCCGGTCATTATTATAGATGATAGTCATTCAAGTAGGCAGCAGCATACGCATTACAATGGCAGAGGATTAATAACCGAACACAAAATAAATGGAACTGTGACAAACCGGTGTAAACAGAACAGAGTGGATTTTCTTCTTTTTCACAAGACACTGGAGTCAAGTGGATCTGAAATTGTCCTCTGTTTAAATCCAGTGTGGATCAAACCTGTTCCACACCTTACTTATCGAGCAGTTCATTTAGACACCGCGTTGACTTTTTAATTATCCACACAGTACCGGATTGATCCATCGCTCTTGGGCACCAAGATCACAGGGCTGCTACAATCAGTGACCGACTCTTTGTTTACCCAAATTTTGTGTTCACTATGGGCAGCTGTGCACCACTTCACCTGGAAGATTCTCAAAATGATGTTCTATAAGGTTGGTTTGTCCAAGTGGAGGCAAAAACACATCTGAAATCACTGCTGACAACGAGAGTTGGTCTTTCTCCATGGTTTCAGGAGGTTGAGGTTGTATACCTGCAGTCCATCACCTCTACCTGTGCATCTGATCTCTTATTTGACTTCTCCAACTCCCTGTGTAACCTCAAGGGTTCTTGCCACTTTGCAAATAAGTTTGACATTAAAAGTAACATGGGTACTTCATCTCTTAGAGGAAATTTACACAGCTGCATGCCCTATTATACTGCTGAGACTGTATAGTTTACCCAAAGTGTGGAGTTTTGCCCTCAGGTCAAGGACGTACTGAATATCATGTTTGCTAGCAGTCCCAATTTTTGCGGATGACATCTAGAACTTTGCACTGCTTATGACCGTGTAATAATTTCAAAGGGAAAAACCCCATGTAGGCTTGTGGGACCACTCATACTGCAAACAATAGTTGCTTGAGTCACTTATCCCAGTTTTGTGCATCCTCGTGAATGAACTTCTGAATCATGTTTTTGGGAGTTCGATTAAATCGCTCCACTAAGCCGTCTGTCTGTGGATGATAAACGCAAGTACAGATTGATTGTTGTAAACTCCATGCTGAGATGCTGAAGATGCACTGCTTCCAGGTATCATGTTGTGTAGTTCATCAAAACTAGAAAGCAATGCCCTCGTGCAGTCTAACGGCCTGAAGAGGTCCATTCCAATTCTTACATAGTGGACCTCGATTACCTCCACACTTATACTACCATCATCAAGCTTTACAAAGCATGTGGACCATGTATTGAGCATTGCTTAATTACAGATAGAAAGACAGATAGACTGTCAGGATCTCCCGGGCACACGGTGTGTACTTCCGGTTCCGCGATGCGCATTTCCCGGTCGGTGGCCATCTTGCAGTTTTTCCCACGCCTCCCGGTATTTATGGACAACCAAGACTTTAGCTTTCCGCCACATTATTTTACTGGCTGAGATTACTCTTGCCACCCTGCCTGATCCTGTTCCTAATCCCTGTTCTGCTCTGCCTCCTTTGTTACCTGGTTTTAACTCTGGACTGTTTATTGTTTTTTGTTTCTGCTCTGCCTTTGTTGCTTTGTTTTGCTGGCTTTCTGAACTTTGGACTGTTTTGGATTTTGTTCTTACCTGCTTACCTGCATTGCCCTGTTTCCCTCTGTTTTTTACCCTGGACTGTTTTTTGGACTTTGTTTTTGCCTTTGCCCTATTGCTCTGATAATCTTATTAAAGCCTGTTTTCTCTATACTCCTGTGTGCATCCTGCATTTGGGTCCTTCCATCCAGTCACTCACCCAGTCACATCCGCACCAGAATTCTCTGACAGACAGGCAGACAGACAGGCAGACTGACATTTAATGCCAACAAATGTAAGGCAAATAATTACAGGAAAAATCCACACTTTTAATTAATAAAAAATATATTTAATTATTTATTTATTTTAATGTTATATAATAATATTTTTTTTATTATTCTAGTTGAGATCATAAAGGATGAAGAATAATGAAGGACCTTTATACAGACCACTTCAGAATGCAACGGTTTACAATTAAAAATAGAAAAACTCTGATAGAAATATCCATCAACTTAAAATTGCTACTGCTGAACTTCTCAGCTATGAGTTGTTCCTAATAATAGGCAGAAGAAGAAGAATCAGACCCCTCTGTTATAATCGTAATTTTCATGAACATTTTCACCAAATTTTATTTTGCATCACGTAACCTCACAGGTAAGTCATAACTCCGTATCCAGAATCCAGAGTATAGAGGCCGAGTGAATGTGGTTTGGACTCTGTGGAGGAGCCTCATCGTATCAGAGACGCTGTAGAAGGACAGAGTTCCTGCACTGTGATCCACATATACTCCTATTCTGGAGGACGCTGGAACTTGGAGCTCAGTTTTAATATCATTATGATAGAAAGAGACAGAGGAAGATGAACTATCTATCTATTGGTGTACAATGCACTCACCTATTGCCGTTTTTAAACCCGGACCTATGCTGGCCGAGCGAGATCCTGAGTGAGAACAAAGGACGCAATCCGTACAGGCTTCCGCGAGGGAAACGAGCCGGCGTCAGGAACAGGCTGAGGGCACGCGCACACCGCGCTCCCTTACCAAGTATCCTGTTAGCCAACGTCCAGTCACTGGAGAACAAGCTCGACGACCTTAGGGCAAGGGTCAAGTTCGAGAGAGACATTCGGGACCGCAACCTTCTCTGCTTCACCGAGACATGTCTGAACCCAGCGGTACCAGACCACGCCATCCAGCCGGCCGAATTTTTCTCGGTGTACCACATGGACAGAACACTGGAGTCAGGGAAGTCAAGAGGAGGTGGAGTGTGTCTGATGGTGAACAACCACTGGTGCGACAGCGCAAGTATCGTTCCTCTTTCACGCTACTGCACACCAAATCTGAAACTACTGACCATCAAATGTCGGCCCTTTTATCTACCTCAGGAATTCAGTTCGGTCATAGTCAGTGCCGTTTATATTCCACACGGACACTACAGTATGGGACTTACATAAGACACTAACGCAACACCGCAACGCGCGCTGGACTGACCAATCGGTGGCCGCTCTGCAGGACGCTTTAAATGACGCAGACTGGGACATGTTTCGGCGCAGCTCTGATGATGTTAACATGTTTACGGAAGCGGTTGTGGGATTCATCGGGAAACTAGCGGATGATACGGTGCAAAAAAACACTATCAGAACGTTTCCCAACAAGAAGCCGTGGGTGGATAAAACCACTGCGACGCTCTGAGATCCCGCTCCGCTGCCTACAACACGGGGCTCGCCACCGGGGACATGGATGAATACAAGGCTGCATCTTACAGTGTTCGCAGAGCGGTGAAGGATGCAAAGCGGCGCTACGGGAGGAAACTAGAGTCACAGTTCCAACAAGGTGGCTCTACACTGTAAAAAATCAGTCTCAAAAAACAAGATAAAATATACCTAAATTAGGCGAAAACTGCTTAAAATAAGCAAAATTATCTGCCAGTGCAGTAAGATAATTTAACTTGGTAAGTTTTCTTAAAATAAGACAAAATGTCTAGTTTAAAAGAAAACCCTAAAATCTTAAAACAAGTGAAAAGGGATCAATATCAAGCAATTTTGTCTAGATTTAAGCAAGGATAGATTAGTGAAGTAATTCAATAATTGGACAAAACCCTTAGAACAAGCAATTTGCTCTTATTTCCTAAATTTGTTCCTCTCAATATTTGGAAAAATGTCTCAAAACAAGGCTACATAATGAACAAAAACAAGCACAAAAGGCTCACAATTAGACTGTGATTGGCTGAAAACTAGACATATACCCTTGTATCAAGCACTTTGATATAGAATAAAATCAGGTCATACCACTTAAAACAAGAATGGCCTAAGACTTATCCTTTTCTATAAATGACAACCCAACAACACTGAATTCCCCCAGATGGTCATTTATTCAATGATTCAACACACAATGTTTGGCAAGAGTCTCAAACTACTCTTTTTTTTTTTACATTAAGCAGGGGTAGGTGATAGAACGATAATATGCCCTGATAACATTCTCATTAGGACTATATTTCCCCCGCAAAAGTGTTCAGTGAAGCAGCTACACTTGTGATGGTACAGTAGGTACTTCCACGCTCAGCAATTAAGGAATAAATGTAAAAACGGCTTGCATGAACTGTTGATATCAAGAATTCAACTATTGATATCAAAAATGTACAGCAAATATTGATATCAAGGGTTGAATTGTTGATATCAAGAATTGAATTGTTGATATCAGCAAATAAGGATTAAATGATAAAATGGCTTGCCATAGGCGGGCTACGGTAGATTAGTCAGTCTGGGGTGAGAGACGCTCATAAGGGTAAAATCCAATGGAGAAAGGAGGATAGCGTCCTTGAGTTTCAAAATAAAAAACTTAAATGAACTAGGCCTTATTTAGTAATGTCTATCAACGGAGATACATCTTCTCATACAAGATCAGCCAACAAACTCAGAACAATGGAACATAATGCAAGCGCTTCGAAGACAAGCCTACTCTCCAATAAACTTCTTCCACTCAGCCATGGCTTTCCTGTAGGATGAAGTTGTGTCCCTCTCATGGATCTCATCTTGCAGTACCTCGGTTTGAAGGACTGAGAGCAGAGTAGCAATGCACTTTGGGTAGGTCAAGTGCAGGGCATAATACGCCATCAAATAAAGGGCTCCCTCATGCAGATGGTTCTTGGGGAAGGTTGCTACTGGGGTGGTCCCGATTGCCACCATGCAGTTTTCTTTATCCACAATCAGGACAGGGCAGGAAAGGGGCCTCCTCTGCAGATAAGTGTTTGGATCCTCTGAAGGCTAAACAGGAAAATAAATTGATCAAAAAAATGAAGGTATAAGAGAAAATAATAACAGGACAGAGTCTGGGTGTTGAAACAATCACAAAACACAAGGCTAAAGACAGATGTTTGGGAATCTATGTCATACTAAGGGCCTAGAAAGAGGTATTATTTTACCATCAGGACATGAAGCAGGGCCTCACTCTCTCGTCCCAACTTCTTGGGCGGAGCAACTGCAGATGGGAACATGGCTGGCAGGGACTTCAACATGTTGATGGCTCGTTCCTCTGCATGAGAGAAATTGTCATACACGTCACTTGTTACTCTAAATTGTGATGAAAACAGTATTACATTGATGAAAAGCAAGGAAATGTAGATCTTACCTGTGTTTAATGTCACCGGTGGCTTCATCACCTTTTTCATAATACCGTAAAAGATCGCTTGGCTCTGAAAGGTGTCCCAGCGCTCCTTCACCTCCTTAATGTAAGCAGTGTTGTCTTTGCTGACAATCCTGCAAAGTTCACCGAGAACCTGCAAATCATTCAGTATACAAATAAAACAATGACACAATAGTCTTCTTCACTCACAAAATAAACAAGTAAAACAGGAGGATTCCACATGTAGAAAAAATGAAAATCAAGAGCTCTTTTTGGTTAATTATAGGGATGTTACAGTCTGTTTACATCTTATAGTTGTCTAGCACTAGTGTTCGATGTACACCACCCCAGACAGTTTTTACGTGCATTTATGTAAGAAACGCCATATTTCAAGAAAGTCCATAACAACACTCAAACTCAACTCTGAAATACTTTGCCAACCATACTGTAAATTTGTCAGTTTAAGTTTCCAAATAAAACACTCTGTTCTGTTTTAAACATACTCAATACATCATTTACCTGACAAATGTGCAAGTAGATCTCTCGTGCTGACGACACTAATCGGTCCAATGCATTGCCTCAGGCACGCAATGCTATCAGAGAAACCGGAAAACTTGCAATTTGGATTGGAACTTCTTGCAATAAAATGATGTTCAAAAGTGGGTTTATAAATAACGAATCAAAAAAGTAAAACGGACAAATTACTCAGAAGCAACATTGGCGTAACATAGCCTTGATTTGAGTGTTTGGAGTGATATCTTTCTGGAATGAATGGGCTTCAATGGGCAATACAAGCTGACCAAAAGCTGCATCTAAACATCAAAAGAAGCGAGGTATGCACATAAAAACTACTTCAGGTAGTTGACTATATCAAATACAAGTGCAAAACAACTATAAGATGTAAATAGAGTGTAACATCGCTTTAACTTTAAGTTCTATCACAGTGCGATGGTGCTCTAAACTAACAGATTTTGGAAGGCGAAGTAAAGACATTTTCCTATACAGTAGTGTTAGCCTTTCAATGAATACAGTTCTCCCTTGAAACCACAAAAAGTTAATGAAATTGCATAGAATATTGAGGCTCTTGTGACAACTAGGCAGATCACACAAATACAAATGTACACACAATTACACACTGTATCTGTGTCCAACTCACACACCATCATGCCTCAGATGGCAAACCAATCCTCCCCCCACTCAACCCTGACCTAATCAATTCCAGAATAAGTACAGCAGACAACCCCAGCCAGCCTCAACTGTCACTGTGAGGAGACTGGGAATGTGTTTATGAATGACAGTCTGTATGTAACCCAGCACCTTGTATCATCCTCTGACATTTGGTTTAAGGGGACTAATTCTTGTCTTGGTTTGTTTACTTACATGGTTAAGGTCTTTAAAGCATGGATACGCTTCAATGATCTTGGCAGGCCTGTCCTGGTCCTTGAGTGTGTCCGAATCGATGAATGCTCTTCTTGCCTCAAATTCCAAGTCGAGCAGTTGGGCAACTGCGTCTTTATTCGGTCTCTTGTACACTTCCTGAAGGGTTCTGTAGTGCCTTGCTTGAGCCTGTTGGCTATCCTGGTCTGTAGATCTGTTTTCATCTTGAAAGAGAAAGATGAGTTATTGTGCTTGCTAGTGCTGCAACAATTATTCAATTAATCGATTAATCGCAAATTTTGCTTTTATTTATTGTTTTATTTCATGTGCCCACTTTCTTCTAATTTTTTAGACTAGGATCAAATTTGCTTTCTTCCTGCAGATGGAAACCCTGGCACGGTGACATGCTCTTTATGCAAACAGTCAGTGACTTACAACAGCACGACCGTTATACTTGACTCGCACCAAGCGATTTATATTTTGAAACAATGCCCTTTGTTGAATAGGTCACTGACTTGAAGATACCAAAAATATTTCATGTCTTTAGTTTCCTCAACAAATAATTATTAAAAGGACTATTAAGATTTGAAAAAAACAGGTTGTTTGTTTAAAGTACATCACGCTGTGAAATGTAATAGAAACGTCAGACCATTTTTGTTTTGTCTTACAAGTGTTGCGGTGTTTAGCGGAACGGAAAATCCACTGAAGTACATTTTTCAGACATTAGACCTTAAAGTAACTGCCTTGGCAAGGCGCCTAAATATGCCAAGGCTACAGGATGCTGTGTGGTCCAGCGGTTAAAGAAAAGGGCTTGTAACCAGAAGGTCCCCAGTTCAAATCCCACCTCAGCCACTGACTCACTGTGCGTGAGCAAGTCATTTAACCTCCTTGTGCTCCGTCTTCGGGTGAGACTTAGTTGTAAATGACTCTGCAGCTGATGCATAGTTCATACACTCTAGTCTCTGTAAGTCGCCTTGGATAAAGTCGTCTGCTAAATAATAATACAGTTTACATTATTCTCGAAGTTCTCCAAGACAATAAGTGGTGCACTTACCGATTCTGTCAGAAAGATTCTGCAGTTTGGCGGTTACCCTTTCTGGTGTGCTGCTTCTAGCAGGAGAGGCATCTAATATCACAGTTGATGCACTTGAGTCAGCGTCATATTCTTCTGTTGATGTCCCATCACCCTGCTCACTTGATGTTCCAAAATCTATGCGCCGCCTTTTACGTCTACGGCCCCTCTCAGGTGTTGGGCCCTGTGTCCTTTGTGGAGACCTTATATTCTGAAGTCTCTTGTAAAGTTGTCTGAAGAGTGTTACCTATGGCATATTATGTCATGATTACATAATGCTTCCTGAAAAATGCATCCTCCAATTGGATTTAGATTTGACTAGACTGCTGTGAGAATCATGCTTAGACTAATCCTACGCTTTCTAATCCATGTGGGCATAAGTACATATACTTCCAGAGAAGAGTGGAGAAATGGTACAGAGCAATACTCTCCTTACACCAAGAAATACAGTTTAAGTATCTCAACTAACTAAACATCAGGAATTTTATTTTACTAAGTCATTTATCTACTCACCCATGAATGTTTAGAGCCACCAGGCTTGTCTTGCAGCATGGGATAATATTCTACAAGTCTCTTAGCCATTGCAGTGATTTCTTCTTTTGAAGGATACCTGACATCTTCAGCCTCAACAGTTGCCCTCAGGATGGAGACCATGTTGGTCATGGTATTTCTCACCAGTCTGCACCGAAGTTCCTTTGACAGAGTGCAGCCCCCCTCTCTCCCAATGTTCTTCATTTCAAAGTAATGCTTGCGAACTTGCTCCAACTCATTGTCTGTGTAGATTACATACTCAGGGCTGGGTAGCTGTAAAACTTTCTTGGGAGTTGCTCTTTTCAGGGAGGTGGCTCCGTGGAGGTTTGTTTGGGGTGGCTCATTCGAAGGGGATGCAGAACTTCCATCACTAAGACTTTGTGGGTGTCCGGAGTTTGAGGCCTGCTCCTGTGAATATGTAAAGCCAAAGTTAAGAGACATAAGAGACATTTCACTCATAAATCCATGTCAGATGCTTTCCGACCTCAATTTATCTAATGCTAATATGAGTCCAATTCCCATGCCCTCAATTGTGTAGATCCAGCTACCTGCATCAACCCCAAATTAATTGAAATGATGAGCACATAATAAAATCATGTTTGGATTGTATAGTGCACATCTTTCCCATTAATTTGAGGTTGAGATTATACTTGGCTACAAAGCAGATGACAAGGGACTTGGATCCATTATCCAAAAATTTAAAAGAATATCACACACTTGAATGACCACGACCGACCTTAGATACAAATCTTGATTTTTAATTTCATAGTAAAAAATGGAACAAACGATGCTTTTCGCATATGCTTCTTCAGGTTCACTCTTACACCTTTTTGTTTTGGACTTGGATCCATTTTGACATTAAACTACCTTAAAAGGTCCATAAGCATCTAAATAATTGCAAGTGAAATGTCCTACTAAGAGGCAATGCACCAGCAATTACAGGGTATTATAAGCACATTTAAAGAATCAAGTCCACAACAATATGCATATAGGAAATTAGAGTTGAATTTATCAAAGCACATCTTGATGCTGCTAACGTAACATCAGTTTTGTCATATTTCACATGTCCTATTACAAGCCATATTTGTGAAATTGCCAACTCCAAATACAATTTTTGTTGTGCCAACCATTGAGCAGGCATTAAGACATTAGCTAATCTAGGTTGACCAGTCTTTACAAGAAAAAAAGAGCTACTATATAAATACAAAGATCTGGATCTACTTTGAGTTGTACCTAGATAAACTGCTGCCTTACCTCAGGATGAATCATTTGCCAGATACTTCTTCTCCTCAGAAAGTGCTCAGGGCCCGGAAAAGGTCCCTTATATCATCACGAGAAGGTGTGCAACAAGCCTTCACTAATGTTTGCAGCTGTTAGTACAAAACAGTAGAGTTGAACTTACACATAAAGTAATAACAAAATGCGATAATGAACAGGAATAGCAGTCCTAATGCTACCTCTACATGTCATATACAAGTAAGAAACACATAGCTAGATTAACTTGGAGGTATCACCACGGGTATTATTACCAAATGACGAGTCAGACGTACGAAATAATGTAAATTTGGAATTTTTCTAACGACTCGTTTTCGATGTTAGAAGCCATTATGATAGAAAAGCGTGTCACCATTAGCCCCGCCCATTTTCTGACATCCACGCCTGTCCTCCTTCATAGGGTTCAACGCCATAATATAAATTTTCAAAATGTTTACTATATTAACGCCCTCATATCTTTACAATCCGCTTGCTAATAAATGACGATTCTACTGTCACCGTAAAGCAAATTTTAATTTTTTCACATTTCTAAATGACCCACAAAGAGCGGACCAGATGGAAAAGTTTAGACGATCTGCTTTTTAGTGAACACGCAAATTCAAATTTGAGGCACGACTTGCGGAATTAAGATTTAAAAATATTATACCGTGGCCACGTGGCAGTATCTTACGCCATTTTGAGCTGCCACTGCAGCCATTTTTGTCTGACGCGGTGTTTTGAGTTCAGTATATATTAAATAAACAAGTAAAATAAAAAGTTAATTACACATGGTATGATTTCTTCAATTACTATAGTTTACTGAAATGTTTTTTTTTCAAATCTGAGTGTATATTTTTTATCATTTTTTCCTGTTTCAATAATCATTGAGTTGGTGATATTTTAAATCAAAATATGTGTATTGTGATTAATATTTTTTGTTAAAGACAAAATGAGACAGAATGCAACGTTAGCAAAGCCTGTGCTCATTTAGCTAACTGCACAGGGCACTACAGTTAGCACACGCTAATAAATCTTACCTTTTAAAATGGTCAGTGTTGTGTCATCCAACTTCTTGAAAGTGCCCATCTCCGACATCACTGATATCTAGGCGGAAAGACTAAGGTTAGATGAGGAGAAAAGGCTAGGTTACCTCCTTTAAAATAATTTAAAAATGAGTCGATATAAAATACACAATTTCTTACGCAAACTGAAGTTCAATACCTACTTCTATTTCACGCAAACAGTTCTGACTTCGTCTTATGACCACTGGATTCCAACGACTTTTTCAGTGACTGACTGCAGTTACAACTGCGCAGGTGAGAATGTGGGTAGCTAAAATTCAAACTACTGTAGTGAGGAGGGGTTCATCAATACATCACATTTCAACATTTGTTTGCTCTGGGATGTATTTCATGAGATTTAATAACAATTCAAAAGTAGATTCCCATCTTTATTTACAGTTTATTACGGTAATCTAATTGAAAAAAATATATGCATTATACTGATTTCCAGCTACTTAACTACCCCCACCCCCACCCCCACTTCATGACGGGTGGTATAAGCCAATTAGATCCGCGCGAGATCGAGAATAAGTAATTTTACTTTAGTGCGCAGCAGAGTACATACTGTGCTTAGGGACACTTCAAGAAGTTTTCCTTCCGAACTAGCTAATAGATTTTTTTGGCTCAACACGCTAGATAATCGTTTGACAGCTGCAATGAGTTGGCGGTGCGTGATTTGCTTTGTATTTATGACTTTATTTATTACGACTTTAAAGTCTCTTTTGAGCCACATCAACAGAGCACATGGTCGCAGTCCTGATTTTCGTGTCATTTGTGGTATCGATGGCTGCGCAGAAGAGTACAGGGTTTTCAACTCCTTTTACTATCATATAAAACGTACGCATACCTTATATCTGTCAACTGGATGCCCACCAAGAAGCGGGACTACAGAGACTAACCGAGAGTTAACTGAGCAACTCAACAGAGATCCTTCTCAAATCGGACTTGAGAACTTTGACACACCCATTTTTTCTGGTCGCACTAAACGCGAACCGCTGACTACAAACCTTGTTCATCAGCAAGCCCATGGAGTTGTCGTCTTTGAAGAGCCACAAGGATCAAATTCCACTGGCGACGCAGTCCCACCAATTAGCGACAAGCAGCGGGATTCGGATTCGGTGGCACAAAACACAGACATGGTAGGTAGCTAGCTAGCTAAGTACTGTAGCTAATAATATGAGGAATGTATGCTTGATTAATGTAAAGCTAACGTTTAAAGCTTAGAAAAGTGAACATAACTAAGCTAGAAACGTTTGGCTATTTTACTATAAAAGGTGCATCTTGGTGATCAGCAGTAGCAAGCTAACTAGCTACAGTGTTGGTCTAAAACTGTCAATATTTAAAATTTGAAATATGACAAAACTAATGCTAGATTGCCAGTACCAAGATGTGCTTTAATAAATTCAACTCAGATTTCCAATATGTGTATTAAAATATTTAAAACTGCCAATACAGGAGGGGTGTCATGCATCAGGTGAAGCGAATCTGACCAGACGTGCAACTGCCTTTGCCTTGAATATTCGGGAGAAATGCCATCTTTCACAGGTATTTTTTTTTTAAGCATGAGTTTGTATTAACTGGGGTTAATGTTGAGTCAGTCATTCCTCTGTGCATTATGTAGGCTTGGCCATATTATAGTAATAGTGAGAACTTTTAGTTTTAGAAGACTTAACACTGTTTTAAGTGGTCAAGTGTGTGTGTGTGTGTGTGTGTGTGTGTGTGTGTAGGGGTGGTGGGGGTGTTTGTGACTGAATTAATGTGATCGATTCATCATAATTCTCAATGTTTTCTGTTTTGTTTTTTACCATTATGTTTCAGAGGAGTGTCAACGACATCGTGTCTGGGGTGCAACAATATCAAGCTTCACTAGTGGATGTCCTGAAGAACCAAATGAAAAAGGTGTTTGAGAAGCATTCTGGGAGCATGGAGCAGTTACAAGCAGAGGCAATGGCAACATTTGACAATTTTACAGATCCTTTTCTCAGAGTTGCCACTACATACATGCAGAACCACACAATTCAGGAACTATTCAGCCCGGTCGAGCCTGAAGAAATAGTAATTTCTCACACAGCATGCAGGGTAAAAAGTGGAAATTCAAGGGTTCTTGCAATCAAAAAGAAATGTTTTTACTATGTACCCTTACTCCAGAGTCTGGAACAGTTGTTTACTGACTCAAGGATTCTCTCCATGATAGCTATAGGGCCACAGAAGTGCAAAGATGGATTTTTGTATGACATAGTTGACGGCGAGCTTTTCAAGTCACACCCATTGTTCTCTGTCAGACCCACTGCTTTGCAGTTGATTTTGTATACAGATGAAATTAAAATATGTAATCCCCTTGGATCACATGCTTCAAAAAACAAATTGTTAATGGTTTACTATACATTGGGAAATATAGATCCTAAATATAGGTCTAAGCTAGCTGCAATTAGACTTCTTGCCATGGCTAAAGCAAATTACTTTACTCAGTGTGGTGTTGACATGATTTTGAAGAGAATACAGAAAGACTTAGATTTGTTGTATCATGGTGTAAAGATCCAGACTATCAATGGTAAAATGGACATGTTTGGTGCATTGATCTCCATTTGTGGTGACACTTTAGCCCAACAGGAGCTTGCTGGATTTAAGGAGGGAGTTGGGTTTGCATACAGCAAATGCAGGCACTCCGAATGTACGTTTGAAGACATGCAGAGGGAGTTTACTGAAAACAGTTTTGTCAGAAGGACATGCACGTCAGACAATGCCTTGAAATAGAGAAGGCCCGTACAGATTTTCTGAAAAATAGCCTCAAAACTACTTATGGGATTAATAGAAAAAGCAAACTTGTGGATTTTCCAGCCTTCGATCTTATACAACAAACACCACAAGATATTATGCATATTGTTCTAGAAGGCATTGCCCCCATGGAAATAAAATGTGTGTTGAAACATCTAATTCTCTCAGGGGAGATGGACTTGGACATGTTCAATGATGCCATGCTGAGTTTTCCATACCCACCACTTGATATTTGAGACAGACCATGCCCGATCACTGTCAACACCTTGGCATCAAATGACAACAAACTTAAACAGTCTTCTGGTCAAATGCTGGTGCTCTTGAAAATATTGCCTTTTTTGATGAATAATGTTGAAGGAAATGTATATATGCAACTTATTCTTGAGGTTATAGAGATTACCCAGATACTTTTTGCTCCAGTAATTTCTCTTCAAACCATATCAAAACTCAGGTTACTAATTGAGCAGCATTTGAAACATTTTAAGCAGCTTTTTCCAGATAACAATATAATACCTAAGCAACATTATTTGCTTCATCTTCCCACACAAATTATGACACTGGGCCCAATGGTAAGGCATATGTGCATGCGATTTGAATCAAAACACTGTTTTTTTAAGCAATGGTCTTCAGTTGAACTTCAAAATGTCTGCAAATCATTAGTGAAGCATAATCAGATGTTTGAATGTTCTCAAAATGTGAACGGCCCACAGCACCCCATTTTTTCAAGTGAGAGGGAATTGGGCCCAGTCTTGGAGGTAAAAAATATACAGCATGTTCAGGGAAAAATAAGAGACTTTGTTGGTGATGACAAAATTCAACATGTTGTTTCGGTCAAGTGGCTTGTTCTAAATGGAAATAAGTATACATGCAAGAAGTCTTTGATTGTTACCAAAGTAAATGATAATGTTCCTGAATTCGGTCTTATACAAGACATCCTAGTGGTAAACTCATCATTCTATTGCTTTGAATATCAACCCTATGACACCTTGCACCTGAATAGAGATTTTCTAGCATATGAAGTTGACGTCCCAAACCTTGCCCAGGCAACTGAGTTGGTAGATGCTGAAAAACTAGTAGATTTTACATCCTACTACTCATTCAGTTTCAAAAGCAGTATGTACGTTCCAGTGAAATATTATCTTGGAGATGTCATTGCACTTCACAGATCCACTAATGACTCGTAAACAATGGGTAAAGCATCAGAGATGCCTACTGTAAGAAGTTTTTTTTTTTTTTTCAAAGTCTTCTGATTTGGAGAGAGAAAGCAAATGTATTTTTGAAGGGCGCCTCATATATTTCATGTGGTCAAAAAATTTTTTGTTGCTGTACAGTTATACTTATGTGCTTGTCACACACAAAGACCTAATGTGATCATTACACACCAATGAATTATGTGCTTATCACACAATGTATTGACCTCAGACAATACTGGTCTGTGGTTTTTGTCAATTAATGGTGATGCAACCATTCATAAATTTCTGAATAAAAGCAGTTTGATTCATATCTGGATTATGATTTGTTTTTATTTAAATCTAAGTTAAGGCTGCTTGTATTGAGATTATTACTTATAAGGTTGCTTATATTAAGAAATCACCACAAATCTTATTCTTAAAACAAGACTTAATATCTTGAACTCCCTGTCATCAAAGTTGATTGCAGCTTTTCTCTCAAGAATATAACTTGTTTCACTTACAAATTGCCCTGCAGTAAGATGTTATATCTAAGTGAGATAACATAAGACAGACACCCTTAAAACAAGTGAAATAGTCTTACACACTCGGTGCTTGATAAGTAAATAAATCTTAAAATAACAATAATAAGATTTAAAGTCGGAATACAAGATAAATACACTTGTTCAGATTTATATTTTTTGCAGTGTAGGAGCCTGTGGCAGGGACTAAGGACAATAACGGACTATAGAACACCAACTTTCAGAATGTGGATGCGGTCGCTTCTCTGGCAGATGAGCTAAACACCTTTTATGCTCGTTTTGAGGCTGCGGCTAACCACGCTAGCGGCACAACCAGCGTGCACGCTGAGAGAGCCGGAGAGGTAAACACATTCACCATCTCGGAGCATGATGTGAGGAGGGCATTCAAGAGAGTGAATACCAGGAAGGCAGCAGGACCAGATGGCATCACAGGTCGGGTTCTAAAAGCCTGTGCCAGCTAGCACTGGTGTTCACTGAGATATTCAACCTCTCACTGGAACAGTCTGTTGTCCCCTCATGTTTCAAACAGTCCACCATTGTTCCTGTCCCGAAGAAACCCCAGCCCGCCTGCCTTAATGACTACCGCCCTGTAGCTCTGACCTCAGTAGTGATGAAGTGCTTCGAGAGACTGGTCAGAGACTTCATCACTGCCTCACTACCGGACCCACTGGACCCACTACAGTTTGTGTACCGTCAGAACCGTTCGACTGAGGACGCAATTGCACATCTTCTCCACACTACAATCAGCCACCTGGACAAAAGAAACAGGAATTACACAAAGATGCTGTTTGTGGACTACAGCCCAGCATTTAACACTATAATTCCCTCGACACTCACCATTAAGTTGGAGGTCCTGGGACTCAGCCTGCCGCTGTGTCAATGGATCTCTAACTTCCTAACTGACAGACCACAAGCTGTACGGGTGGGAAAACACACCTCATCCACCCTCACCCTAAGCACTGGAGCTCCCCAGGGTTGTGTTCTGAGCCCCCTGCTGTACTCACTGTACACGTATGACTGTGTGGCCACTTCCAACTCCACCACCATCATCAAGTTTGCTGACGACACTGTTGTGGTGGGCCGGATCTCCAAAAACGACGAGACCGCCTACCTTCAGGAGGTTAAAAACCTGGAGAGATGGTGCCAGGAGAACAACCTTCTCCTGAACGTCAGCAAGACTAAGGAGTTGATCGTGGACTTCAGCACGAAGCAGGAGCGGTCATACCAACCACTAAACATCAACGGGACCCCAGTGGTGAGAGTGGACAGTTTCCGGTACCTTGGTGTTCACATCACACAGGACCTGTCTTAGTCCTGTCACATCAACACCCTGGTGAAGAAGGCCCGGCGTCTGTACCACCTGAGACGCTTAAGGGACTTTAAACTTCTCTCTCAGGTGCTAAAGACTTTTTACACCTGCATCATTGAGATCGTTCTGACGGGTAGCATCACTTCCTGGTTCGTAAACAGCACCATGCAGGACAGGCGAGCCCTCCAGAGGGTGGTGTGTTCAGCTGAACGCACCATCCACACTGAGCTCCCTAACCTGCAGGACATCTACGGCACGTGGTGCAGGACCAGAGCCAGGAAGATTGTGAAGGACCTCAGCCATCCCAATAATGGACTCTTTTCTCTGTTGCGTTCGGGGAAAGGCCATTCGGAGTTTAAACCAGGAAACACCCAGGATCTAAAAACTGGCCCACTCTCCATCATCAGACCTTTTTTCCCTGCACATATCACACTTTCCGTGCTACGACACTTTAGACACTGGACTTGCACAGCACAGTGCACTTTACATTTCATATTTTTATATTCTTATTTTTTTATACCACACCATTCCGCACAAGGACACTTTACACCACACCTTACTGCACACGGACACTTATGGACACTTTACACCACACCAGACCGCACATGGACACTTTATGGACAATCAAAACCATGCTTAATTTGTTTACTGTTGTTTACTGTTTACACAACACCTGAGCATAGAAGTCCAATCTCTCTGGATAATCAGAGTATCGCAGTTTTGTCTTATCACGACTCTTCTTCTTCTCAGACAGAATGAGTTGAGGATGTGCTGTGTTGGGATCAAGAGTCAGATAACAGAAATCTAGAACAATAAAATGTCCACAGGTTAGAAGTTATTCACAGGATTTATAATAAGCGGGTGTGAGACACCTGTGTGTGTGTGTGTCTGTGTGTGTGTGTGTGTGTGTGTGTGTGTGTGTGTGTGTGTTACACCTACACTGCAGAAAATCTTTTCTGCTTTTTGGTTCTGATGGTAAACTCATCTGAACTTCTGTGGAGAAACAGAGACAAAATGAAGACAGAAAAATGACATGAAGAGACAACATTAATTTGGTATCTCACTGTGGAGAAATCTTCAGGTGTAATCGTATGCAAAAGCTCAAAATACACCTCGTCTGCCCACGAGCAATCAGAAACCTTTGCCTTCCTGGATATAAGCTCTTTCTGGATATAAGCTCTTGCTGGATAGAAGCTCTTTCTGACCCTCAGTCCTTCTCACTCTCTTTCCCACAACTTAACTGCAATGCAACCAATGGAAGAAGAAGGTAGAGGCTTTTGAGATGTGCTTTCCAAGAAAATCCCTAGCTCAGACTTATCTACTAAACCTGCAAACCTGGACAGAGGAGAGATACATCACTCACAATTTCTCTGTTCTGACCCTCCAATACAATATCCCTCGACCTACTATGGGGAAAAAGAAGGAAAGAAAGTGTGCATATAGTTCATTTGAATGCCACTTGTTCCACCGGTGCCCCCAAAACAGACACTTTCATTCAAATAAAAAAGAATATACTGTAACACATCCAGACTGTGGGCAGTGTGTGCAAAATTTGTGGAAAAAACCCAACACAAAACAAAGAGCTCTGCATTGTTGGAAAGACTCAACTTTTCTCACAATGAGATGTTTGATTGGCGCTATTTTAATGCTAGAAGTGGTGATGACAGAGTGTGGCAGAGCTTTTTTTTAACATGTTCCTCTCATCTGCAGTTACACTCAGTGTAGAAGGTGCTGTTCTGCCATGGGAGCTATCTATGGTTTTGGAAGGACTCTGGAAGCCCACTTTCCAGCCTACAGAGAACATTTCTTTAAACTTGCTCTCGTTAAAGATGAGAAAAAAAGGAAGTGCATGCTTTATCCCTGCAACCTTCATGCAAGCGCACAGACACTGTTAGATTTGGTAGATTTGTGAATAAGTTACTGATTTTCTGCTTAATTGATGTAATTTATATCTTGATGGGATTTTTGAGGCTAAAGTTAATACTGCATGATTTAGTTCAGTCTTGTTCCTGCTTCCTTCTTATTTCTGTTATATGAATTTTATGTCTCTCTTCACTGCGACAGAACAAATGTTTACTTCTTTACCTTGTGGACGGATTTTGTTGAATTCCTCCTGACAGATTTCCTCGACTCGTTTTTTCAGATCTGAGACAGACTGGGTGAGTCGTCACATCCAGGAGAAACACAGAGAGACAGGAAACTCTACAGAGAGGAAACACATCATAGAGAAGGAGAAAAGTGGAGGAGAGAAACGAATGAATCTCAGACTGAATCAGACCAAAGACACACTTGTGATCTCACACAGGAACATTTATTGTTGCTGTAATGGGCTTTTAGGAGGAAACTTTGTGAGGAACAGCGCCCTCTGTAGATCAGACAGTGAGTGTTACCTGGAGGAAGTGGATGTGATCAGGTGTGTGAAAGCTGCTCCAGATCACTGACTCTCCTCTGAAGATCAGTGATCTCCTGCTCCAGATGTTTCAGGTGTTGTTCAGCTCGACTCAGATCAGCTTTTTCCTGAACTCTGATCAGCTCCGTCACCTCCGAGCGCCTTTTCTCCAGGGAGCTGATCATCTCATTAAAGATCATCTCATTATCATCTACTGCTGCCTGTGAACGCATCTGTTAGAACACACACACACACACACACACACACAGTTAGAGTTTATCTTTTTAGTCTCCCTCTGTGTGTGTGTGTGTGTGTGTGTGTGTGTGTGTGTGTGTGTGTGTGTGTGTGTTCTCATTCCTCACCTTAATAATATCAACAGTCTGTTTCAGCTCCTGCACCTTTTCTGCTTCTCCTGGATCTTCTGCTGGGATTTAATCTGCTCCTCCTTTAGTTCATTCTGAGACCAAATAAAATACATTTCAGATAGATTTTATTGTGTTCTACAGAATTATAGTAAAATAACTGTAGTTATAAATTAAACCAAAACCAAAAATAAACGAAATACAAATAAAAACTGTAAACACTGTATTTCTGTTACAGAATTCAGTGATATTCTCGGTACTAAAACACAATGAATGCATGATGTATAAATTACACTATAAAAGAGAAAGTTCTTATTTTAGTACCCGGTAAAAGTGAATACAGGTTTAATCCTGGACTTGGTTTACTGAGTTTTACATGGTGGGTTGTGTGGGTTTTCTTAAGGTTCTCTGGTTTCCTTCTCTTTCACAGAAGCATGCAGGCAGGTGGAGTGGCTACCTGGATATTGTCCTGAGGTGTGAATTCAAGAGGACGCAATTGCACATCTTCTCCACACTACAATCAGCCACCTGGACCAAAGAAACAGGAATTACACAAAGATGCTGTTTGTGGACTACAGCCCAGCATTTAACACTATAATTCCCTCGACACTCACCATTAAGTTGGAGGTCCTGGGACTCAGCCTGCCGCTGTGTCAATGGATCTCTAACTTCCTAACTGACAGACCACAAGCTGTACGGGTGGGAAAACACACCTCATCCACCCTCACCCTAAGCACTGGAGCTCCCCAGGGTTGTGTTCTGAGCCCCCTGCTGTACTCACTGTACACGTATGACTGTGTGGCCACTTCCAACTCCACCACCATCATCAAGTTTGCTGACGACACTGTTGTGGTGGGCCGGATCTCCAAAAACGACGAGACCGCCTACCTTCAGGAGGTTAAAAACCTGGAGAGATGGTGCCAGGAGAACAACCTTCTCCTGAACGTCAGCAAGACTAAGGAGTTGATCGTGGACTTCAGCACGAAGCAGGAGCGGTCATACCAACCACTAAACATCAACGGGACCCCAGTGGTGAGAGTGGACAGTTTCCGGTACCTTGGTGTTCACATCACACAGGACCTGTCTTAGTCCTGTCACATCAACACCCTGGTGAAGAAGGCCCGCGGCGTCTGTACCACCTGAGACGCTTAAGGGACTTTAAACTTCTCTCTCAGGTGCTAAAGACTTTTACACCTGCACCATTGAGAGTGTTCTGACGGGTAGCATCACTTCCTGGTTCGTAAACAGCACCATGCAGGACAGGCGAGCCCTCCAGAGGGTGGTGTGTTCAGCTGAACGCACCATCCACACTGAGCTCCCTAACCTGCAGGACATCTACGGCACGTGGTGCAGGACCAGAGCCAGGAAGATTGTGAAGGACCTCAGCCATCCCAATAATGGACTCTTTTCTCTGTTGCGTTCGGGGAAAGGCCATTCGGAGTTTAAACCAGGAAACACCCAGGATCTAATAAACTGGCCCACTCTCTCCATCATCAGACCTTTTTTCCCTGCACATATCACACTTTCCGTGCTACGACACTTTAGACACTGGACTTGCACAGCACAGTGCACTTTACATTTCATATTTTTATATTCTTATTTTTTTATACCACACCATTCCGCACAAGGACACTTTACACCACACCTTACTGCACACGGACACTTATGGACACTTTACACCACACCAGACCGCACATGGACACTTTATGGACAATCAAAACCATGCTTAATTTGTTTACTGTTGTTTACTGTTTACACAACACCTGAGCATAGAAGTCCAATCTCTCTGGATAATCAGAGTATCGCAGTTTTGTCTTATCACGACTCTTCTTCTTCTCAGACAGAATGAGTTGAGGATGTGCTGTGTTGGGATCAAGAGTCAGATAACAGAAATCTAGAACAATAAAATGTCCACAGGTTAGAAGTTATTCACAGGATTTATAATAAGCGGGTGTGAGACACCTGTGTGTGTGTGTGTCTGTGTGTGTGTGTGTGTGTGTGTGTGTGTGTGTGTGTGTGTGTGTGTGTTACACCTACACTGCAGAAAATCTTTTCTGCTTTTTGGTTCTGATGGTAAACTCATCTGAACTTCTGTGGAGAAACAGAGACAAAATGAAGACAGAAAAATGACATGAAGAGACAACATTAATTTGGTATCTCACTGTGGAGAAATCTTCAGGTGTAATCGTATGCAAAAGCTCAAAATACACCTCGTCTGCCCACGAGCAATCAGAAACCTTTGCCTTCCTGGATATAAGCTCTTTCTGGATATAAGCTCTTGCTGGATAGAAGCTCTTTCTGACCCTCAGTCCTTCTCACTCTCTTTCCCACAACTTAACTGCAATGCAACCAATGGAAGAAGAAGGTAGAGGCTTTTGAGATGTGCTTTCCAAGAAAATCCCTAGCTCAGACTTATCTACTAAACCTGCAAACCTGGACAGAGGGAGAGATACATCACTCACAATTTCTCTGTTCTGACCCTCCAATACAATATCCCTCGACCTACTATGGGGAAAAAGAGAAGGAAAGAAAGTGTGCATATAGTTCATTTGAATGCCACTTGTTCCACCGGTGCCCCCAAAACAGACACTTTCATTCAAATAAAAAAGAATATACTGTAACACATCCAGACTGTGGGCAGTGTGTGCAAAAGTTTGTGGAAAAACCCCAACACAAAACAAAGAGCTCTGCATTGTTGGAAAGACTCAACTTTTCTCACAATGAGATGTTTGATTGGCGCTATTTTAATGCTAGAAGTGGTGATGACAGAGTGTGGCAGAGCTTTTTTTTAACATGTTCCTCTCATCTGCAGTTACACTCAGTGTAGAAGGTGCTGTTCTGCCATGGGAGCTATCTATGGTTTTGGAAGGACTCTGGAAGCCCACTTTCCAGCCTACAGAGAACATTTCTTTAAACTTGCTCTCGTTAAAGATGAGAAAAAAAGGAAGTGCATGCTTTATCCCTGCAACCTTCATGCAAGCGCACAGACACTGTTAGATTTGGTAGATTTGTGAATAAGTTACTGATTTTCTGCTTAATTGATGTAATTTATATCTTGATGGGATTTTTGAGGCTAAAGTTAATACTGCATGATTTAGTTCAGTCTTGTTCCTGCTTCCTTCTTATTTCTGTTATATGAATTTTATGTCTCTCTTCACTGCGACAGAACAAATGTTTACTTCTTTACCTTGTGGACGGATTTTGTTGAATTCCTCCTGACAGATTTCCTCGACTCGTTTTTTCAGATCTGAGACAGACTGGGTGAGTCGTCACATCCAGGAGAAACACAGAGAGACAGGAAACTCTACAGAGAGGAAACACATCATAGAGAAGGAGAAAAGTGGAGGAGAGAAACGAATGAATCTCAGACTGAATCAGACCAAAGACACACTTGTGATCTCACACAGGAACATTTATTGTTGCTGTAATGAGCTTTTAGGAGGAAACTTTGTGAGGAACAGCGCCCTCTGTAGATCAGACAGTGAGTGTTACCTGGAGGAAGTGGATGTGATCAGGTGTGTGTGAAAGCTGCTCCAGATCACTGACTCTCCTCTGAAGATCAGTGATCTCCTGCTCCAGATGTTTCAGGTGTTGTTCAGCTCGACTCAGATCAGCTTTTTCCTGAACTCTGATCAGCTCCGTCACCTCCGAGCGCCTTTTCTCCAGGGAGCTGATCATCTCATTAAAGATCTTCTCATTATCATCTACTGCTGCCTGTGAACGCATCTGTTAGAACACACACACACACACACACACACACACAGTTAGAGTTTATCTTTTTAGTCTCCCTCTAGTGTGTGTGTGTGTGTGTGTGTGTGTGTGTGTGTGTGTGTGTGTGTTCTCATTCCTCACCTTAATAATATCAACAGTCTGTTTCAGCTCCTGCACCTTTTTCTGCTTCTCCTGGATCTTCTGCTGGGATTTAATCTGCTCCTCCTTTAGTTCATTCTGAGACCAAATAAAATACATTTCAGATAGATTTTATTGTGTTCTACAGAATTATAGTAAAATAACTGTAGTTATAAATTAAACCAAAACCAAAAATAAACGAAATACAAATAAAAACTGTAAACACTGTATTTCTGTTACAGAATTCAGTGATATTCTCGGTACTAAAACACAATGAATGCATGATGTATAAATTACACTATAAAAGAGAAAGTTCTTATTTTAGTACCCGGTAAAAGTGAATACAGGTTTAATCCTGGACTTGGTTTACTGAGTTTTACATGGTGGGTTGTGTGGGTTTTCTTAAGGTTCTCTGGTTTCCTTCTCTTTCACAGAAGCATGCAGGCAGGTGGAGTGGCTACCTGGATATTGTCCTGAGGTGTGAATTCAAGAATGAAGTAGTGGACGACTCTCAGGGTCAGAAGGTACAATGTGTCTGCATTGATGGGGAGAGAGGCAGTGGATGGGTGTCTGGGTCAGAACATCTCCAAAACTTCAGCTCTTGTGTGATGTTTCTGGTCTGCAGTGGTCAGAATCTATCAAAAGTGCTCCAAGGAAGTAACAGTGGTGAACTTGTAAGAGGCTCATTGATGCACGTGAGGAGTGAAGGCTGGTCCATGTGATCCGATCCAACAGACAAGCTCCTGTAGCTCAAACCACCGAAGAAGTTCATGCTGTTGATGTTCAATGGGTCCCAACTGTTTTAGCAGTTGTTATTAGGCAGGTGCTCATAATGACATGCCTGATCAGGTATATACTGTGGGAGCTTCTGTGGATTTGATCTTGGCATGCCAAATTTCTTCAGCTTTTTAATGAATTGACAGGTTTTTCTGATTAGTTGTGTAGTGTTACCACAAAAAGTGACCTTCTGTGATGTGAACACACAGTAGTGGCTTCCAATTCTAACAGAGTGGCATCTGCGTGTTAGAATGCTCAGAATCCGGGTGCAGATTGTAGGTGGCACACCAAAATTGTAAAGGTTGTTGGTATGCTTTGAAGGTATCACTGGGTTGAGTGCTAAACTTGTGATCTGGAACATGACATAGCTATATGAATTTCATCCAAAACATACTGCTATCTGTTAATTCCTAAGGTGAGACCCTAAACAGATCAAATAGAACTTTTGCACAGAATGCAGCAGATGAACGACACATCATTCTTACTTCTCTTTGACATCAGAAGGTGACTAGCAGTGCCCAGATACACCCATTTCCTGTCTGGTGAAGTCTGGACAGAAGTGTTCTTCCTGGAAGAATTGCGGGCCAAAAGCCACGCCTTCAACATGGCGACAAGCCTAAGCGACTGAACAATGCATAAAAACAGGAACTGTGGTGCAGAAAAATGGCAGCAGGTGCTCTAGCCTGATGAGCCAAAATCTGAAATATTTGGCTGTAGCAGGAGGCAAGTTGTTTGCTGAAAAACTGGAGAGCGGTTCAATAATAAGTGTCTGCAGGCCACAGTGAAACATGGTGGAGGTTTCCTGCAGGTTTGGAGTTGCATTTCTGCAAATGGGAATGCGGTAGCTCAGTGGTCAAATCCCACCACCACCAAGCTGCCACTCCTTGGCCCTTAACTGCTCAGTTGTTTAAATTAGATAAATGTAAGTCACTCTGGATAAGGGCACCTTACAGATGCAGTAAATGCAATGTAATAATGTGATGTAGATGTGGTCAGTATTAATGGTGTCCTCAATGTTGAGAAATTTACATTAACATTTACGTTTGCGGCATTTAGCAGACCCCCTTATCCAGAGCGACGTACAAAAGTGCTTTGAGTCTCTAGCAATTAATAAATCTACACTGGTGCAAGATTACAAATTTTATATAAATATAACTCTTGAATTCTACAAAGCAAACTTGGAAAGTGCTAATTTAAGATACTTCTCCATCATACCTATATTTTGGCCTCCACAGAGCCCTAATCTCAACATCATTAACCTGGCAATTTCCTTCAAAAACCTTACTTAGAAATACAAGTGTACCTAGAAGAATGTTTTGCAGGCAAAGAGAGGTCCAATTTTTATTTCTCTTTTCTCATTTACCTTCCATTTTGTTAACTGATAAAAATAACTTCCAACACTTCCAAAGCCTTGATGTCAGGGCTCCACCAGCTTCGCCTGGTCTTGGCACCCCGCCCATATGGAGCGCCTCTCCTACATACTGACTATCCACAATTAAACCTAATTTACGAGGCCTACTTAAGGACCTCGGCTCCACACTGGGGCGTCCGTTATTGTAGGCTGTGCTTAGAAAACTTACCAACTTTGCATACTTCGTGTGGACCGCTCCTCAGGTGCACCACAGATATTGCTTTCACTCCCGGTATCCGTACTTGGACTTTGTGGGCCTCGCCACCGTTCGCCATACCACGGATTATCTCCTTCCCGTTTTGCTTCGGAGCGTACTCTTCACTATCCTCCCTTTTTCTAAATAAAACCCGCTCCATTGACTACAGCTTCTGCCTCCATCTCTCTGCACATCACAGAATTACAGACTTTCAAACAACCACCAAGAAATCGGAAATTGCAATGCCTCCAATGGATCCGCAGCCAGGCACGCCGTCGGAGACCGGCAAGGCCGGCTATCAACTCGTATACGAAATTCACGAATCATTTTACAGAGGTTTTCAGCATTGCCACCAGAGTGCTCTTAACTGCAGACCAGCTGCTCAACCTACGCCAGGGGTCAGACAGCATAGCAGACTACAGCCTCCATTTCCGCACCTTACCACCTCTTGATTGTCTATCGCCTGGGTTTAAACCCGGAAGTCAAATATGCTATGACGATCCACGATGACACTCTGAGTTTAGAGGCATTCATCCAGCGATCCATTGGGATGTCACAACGCCTTGCTGCCTGTCGTCCTTCTGAGGCTCTCTAAGAGGGAAAGGAACTGCCGTCAAACAGCAGGGACCTGCCTGTACTGCGGTAATCCAGACCATCGCATCTCTGAATGCCCAACCTGACCTCCCCGACCAGTGTTGAGTATGATAGAGTTTCCCACCGATATCTTCTCGTTGTCTAAGTTGGCTGTAACACTCTCTACCTCCACTCTCTCTCTCGCTGTCTCTGCCCTAGTCGACTCCGGCTCTGCAGGCAACTTCATCTCCCAGGACTGCCTCGACAGGCTCCAGCTTCTAAGGGAGAGAGGTAACCAGAAGTTAGCTGTCCAAACTATACAAGGACGGCCGCAGGGTCGAGGCTGGGTGAAGTACTGCACTCCCATCATCATGCTCGGAGTGGGGCCATTACATCGGGAGGCAAAATGGTTCATGGTGTTGGAGGGCCCCACGGTCGACGTCATCTTGGGGAGGCCCTGGCTCGCGAAACACGCACCTTGATGCTCCTGGGACCTGCAGGGTGCCCTGCTCATTTCCCCATACGCTGGCTCAACTTGGCCACGGTGGCAGCCACACGAGTGGAGGAAGCGCCAGATCCTACCCAGGTCGAGATCCCTATGGAATATTGCAGCTTCTCAGATGTATTTAATGCACATGCCGCCACACGAATGGAAGACCGCCTTTATCACTCCGTCTGGGCACTACGAGTACAGGGTCATGCCGTACGGCCTATCCATCTCGCTGGTGGTGGTCCAGGGGTTTATGAACAAGGTGCTCCGCTCCTTACTCCACAAAAACGTAATAGTATACATCAATGACATTCTAATCTTCTCCCAAAACCTTCCTGAGCATATTGAACACGTGAGCCAGGTCCTCCAACAACTATGGAAACACCAAAGAGTGAGTTCCACTGACCTGAGATACACTTCCTGGGTTATGTCATAAACACAGAGGGCATAGAGATGGATGAGAGGAAGATTGCGGCGGTTCGGGACTGTCCACCCCCCACGACCATAAAGGAACTCCAGTGCTTCCTTGGATTTGCCAATTTTTACCGCTAGTTTATCCAGGGTTCAATCTGGTCATGGCACCACTTACCTCACTCCTCCAGGGAAGGCCAAGACCCTGCAGTGGAACCCTGAGGCAGAGGAGGCCTTCCGTGAGCTCCGTAGGAGGTTTTGTGTAACACTATTTCTCCGCCATCCTGACCCCCGACGTCCTTTCATGGTGGAAGTGGATGCGTCCTCTACTGGAGTAGGGGCTACCTTATCCCAAGAATCCAGGACACCGGCTTCACCCGTGTGCCTATTTGTCACGGAGGCTGTCCCCAGCCGAGCGAAATTATGAGATCGGGAACCGGGAGTTGCTGGCCATTAAACTGGCCTTGGAGGAGTGAAGGCACTGGCTGGAGGGTGCTGCTCACCCCTTTACAGTCATCACCGATCATAAGAACCTGCAGTACCTTCGGGAGGCCAAAAGACTGAACCCACGACAAGCCAGGTGGGCCCTGTTCTTCACCCGCTTTCAGTACATGCTTACTTACTGACTGGGATCAAAGAACATGAAGGCGGACGCCCTCTCCAGAATGCACGGCCCCGAAGAACCGGTAGAACCCGAGCCTATCCTGCCACCCCGGCTCATTCTCAGCCCCATCGTCTGGGACCTCCAGGAGGAGATTCTCCGGGCCACACTCTGCGAACCTGCGAATCTGTTCTCGGACTTTGTGGGCCTCACCACCGTTCAGCGTACCACAGATTATCTCCTTCCCGTTTTGCTTCGGAGCGTACTCTTAACTATCCTCCCTTTTCTAAATAAACCCGCTCCATTGACTACAGCGCATGACAGAATAACGGACTTTCAAACAACCATGACACTTGAGATATGTTTATTTGTGCTCTTTGGCACTGTTATCACAGAAGGTCTCGAGTTCTTTTTACATTCCACAATCACTTGTTTCCTTCATCAGTTGAGGTTGTGGCTGGCTTGCAAATGGAACCAGTGGTGCTACATCATATACTATATACTTAATAAACATATTTAAAATAAAATATATTACAAATGAGCAGAATTATCACAAACAAAACAGATTTTCGAATAAAAGCCGTAATTAAATATTAATGTCAGCACCATAATAAAAGTGCTGAAGATATTTAACATGTCATGTGAACACTATCTGTTAAATCCTGTAAGAATGTTGTTAGGTGTTTAAAGAACACTGACTGGTCTGACCGGTTTCATACTTCTTCACAAAAGACTGAATAGAAATTAGATTAGAATTTGTATACATTGTAAAAGAATAATAATGTTCAGATCTCACCTGTTTTTTACTTCTTTCTGCAGTAGTTGAAACTGTATCATGGCCTTTATGTTCATCCGTCATACACAAGTAACAGATGAAGCTTTGGTCAGTACGGCAGTAGATCTCCATCGGTTTGTTGTGATGAGAGCAGATCTTCTCTTGGAGATCTACACAGGCTTCAACTAATTTGTGCTTCTTAAAAGCCTGAGACTGATAGTGAGGTTTAAGATGATCTTCACAATACGAGGCCAGACACACCAGACAGGACTTGACAGCTTTGAGTTTTCTCCCAGTGCAGGAATCACAGTCCACATCTCCAGATCCAGTATAACAGTGAGCAGGAGAAGCAGCTTGGAGATCAGTCTCCTTCAGTTTCTCCACCACTTTAGCCAGCATGTTGTTCCTGCGTAGAACAGGCCTCAGAGTGAAAGTTTCTCTACACTGGGGGCAGCTGTAGACCCTCTGCAGATCCTCCTGATCCCAACAACCATTAATACACATCTTACAGTAACTGTGACCACAAGAAGTAGTGACCGGATCCTTGAAAAGATCCAGACACACTGCACAGATGAACTGATTCTGATCTACAACCTCTGCCATTTCTTGTAGTCACACAATGAAACAGAGCGACTCTGAGATTTCTTTCCTCTAAAATGAACTTTCCGTTTCTGTCTGCATCAAATCATGAGAGAGAGAGAGAGAGAGAGGGGGTGTTTTATAGAATGAGGAAGTTCAGACTTTAAAGGAAAATGGCAGAAATACAACAGGTGAGAATAATAGAATTTATAATAGATTCCTAATGGGTCAGAGGATGATTTCATTTAGTGCATCAGACTCATACATGAAATTATTGAACAATTTAAACTTTTTTATCATAGTATTTAGTATTTTTATTATGCAGATCTTTTAAAAGGATTGTGCATCACATTTCATCTCAGTCTCAATGTGTTGCCCTTTTGGAAAATTAGTGGTGTTTATTTTAATGTAATTTCCGTGAAGAACAAACTAAACATGCTCATTTGGACCACTAGATGGCAGATGATATTTTCTCATCACCTCTACACACGAGAAAGGGACCAAACCAAAAAATGTCAAAACTTTAATGCTTTTAACGATTTTAACAACAAATCACTGAAGATTGAAAAAGTAATGTTTGATGGAAACAGATAAATTCACTTCTGTATTCTTCTAATATTGAAAGGTCAACCTCATCATGGGCCTGCTAACAAGCACCTCAAAGGAAGCATGATTGATAGATCATGGAGAGATCTGCAGGATTCGTTTCATTCTTGTGCATTTCTGCCCAATGGTTGGTTGTTAAGGTCATTAAATTTGTCTGAATGAGTGTCTACGTGTCTACCAATCAGCATACAGAACTCAACACTACAGTAATATCGTTATAGCTTTTTCTAGCGAGAATCAAAAGCAGGTTCATGCACCAATAAGGGGGTTATAAACTTCCCCTTGAGCACCCTCAGCAGGTTTATTCTTCTTCTCCTCATTATGATCCTGCTCTCATCTGTAAACCCCAACAGAACTTCACTGTTGTGCCTTTCCACAAGACTCATTAATCTTCAATTACTCACCTCTGAGCTCTGGATTTCACCTCAGCTGTGAGATCTTTTTTTTTTTTTTTTCATATAACGTCTGACATCACCTCTTAAAAAGGGACAGATTCCCAGGTTGCAGCAATGGGTGTGGTTTCTGTCCAAATGAGGTAGGTGTGGTTTCTGTGTCCAATTAATGGCCTATGTACCTGTCAGTCTTACTGTAGGAGGTGTGGCCTGTCCTCTGTGCAGTTAAAGGGGGTGTGGCCAATATTTTTGTCAGTCCGATTAAAGGAGGCGAGGCCTGTATGTGTTAGTCATAATAAAGGTGTGGCCTGTCCACAGTTATGGCCCATGTGTCTGTCAGTCTTAATGAAGAAGCCTGTGTCCAGCTTCACTTAGTTTTTTAAGATCTCTATCAACCTTTCTTTGTGCTCTATCTCTTTTCTGGCTCTGAGTAAACGAGTGAGTGAGTCTCTGTAATCTACAGGGTGGTTAATTTTGAGGACCCTTACCTTTCCAAATAAAAATAGAATTAGACAAATATTGATTCTGAACTGCTCAAGATGTTGTAGGTGCACAGTTGTGGTTGTAGTGTAGAAGTTTGGAGTATTAACTGGGTTTGTTGCTTTAGTAAAATGTTTTTTACCTCCATATGTAAAATTCCTCTCTCTCTGTAATGCCACGTGTTGTTATATTGTGTTTTTGAACAGTATTCATGGCTTCTATAATTGTGATGTGATAGTGGTGTATTAAGAGGTAGAATAAGACGGGTACGTCCTCACTGAAGGTCCAGGTACCAAATGCACGATCCACCACTGCGTTATACATTTTCCTTTGAAAAAATATGATCTGAAAGTGATGCTTGAGGCTTAGACCTTTAGAATGATGTATAGTTAGTCATGGTTACTCTTCTCCCTTTTTATTTAACTAATTGCTAAACCTTAACACCTAAGAACAATGGGATATCGGTCGCAATGGCATGGCGCTGAAGGCTACGGGGTTTTAAAAAGCTGGTCAGCAGAAGGAAGCAGATGACATTGCACTCCAAATCATAACAGACTGTGGAAACTTAACACTTCAGTCCAGTCCAGTTCTTCTTCTGTTTAGCACAGGTAAGACGCCTCTGACGCTGTCTGTGGTTCAGGAGTGGCTTAAAAAGAGGAATACGACAACTGTAGCCAAATTCCTTGACACGTCTGTGTGTGGTGGCTCTTGATGCCTTGACCGCAGCCTCAGTCTATTCATCGTGAAGTTCACCCAAATTCTTTAATGGATTTTTCTTGACGAGCCTCTTAAGGCTGCGCTTCTCCCGGTTGGTTGTGCATTTTCTTCCACACTTTTTCCTTCCACTCAACTTTCTGTTAACATGCGTGGATCCAGCACTCTGTGAACACCAGCTTCTTGTGAAGGTGTCAATGATTGTCTTCTGGACACCTGTCAGATCAGCAGTCTTCCCCATGATTGTGATGCCTAGTGAACCGAACTGAGAGACCATTTGGAAGGCTCAGGAAACCATTGCTGGTGATGTGAGTTGATTAGCTGATTGGCATGTCGCCATATTCTCATTTTGACATTTAAAAGAAAAGTTTGAAAATAGAAAAAAAGAACAATTTGAGTTGAATTACTGAAATAAATTAACTTTTTTTCATGATATTCTAATTTTCAAGATGCACCTGTATATCACAACTCTACAGGGAGCCTTTCAGTGCATTTACTTCTGTAGGAAAATTATTGTGTAAAGTCACAGTGGGAGAGAGACCCTCCTCACACTTCCACTAGAACTGAGGAAAACGTGGATTTGACTCAGGTGGGGTTTTAGGTTGAGGTTAAAACACAATCATTTAGTCCACTTCAAATATTATTTAGAAATCTTGTAGTTTGCTTGTAGTATTGCTGGATATAGAGATAAATATTTACAGACAGAAATATCAATAGTGACCCAAAATATTGAAAAGTTTAAATCTAACTTGTAAAAGTATGAATCAGAAAACATGTCAAACATCCTGGTGTTTATTTTAAAGAGAGAAATCACAAGTACACTTTTCACCCGAAATATTTCCCCTAAAAAATAGATTGTTTCAACATGTACAAATAATTTACACAACGCAAAAGTTAGACCAAAAGTATTAAGACACATCGACCTATTCTGTCTCTCACAGATCATTTCGAGTTAATCAGCACAAAACTAAATTGAAAAAAGCAAAAAAATCTCCACAGGATTCCTAACACAATGAAGAAATACCGAGGAGTCAAGAAGCTTTGGCACGAGAGTCACTACTTCAGCAGTCTCCTGAATATTGTCCTCCATTCTGCTTATCTCTCTCTCTTTCTCTCTTTCTTTGTTTTGAAACCTGTATTACAATCGTTACAAATGTGGCCTGGAAACATCTCTGAACCTTCATAGAAACATCCTGTATTCTGTATTCATGAGTGCATTGAATTGGTCCTGGATTATATAGTGATTATAAAAAATATATAGTAATTATCCCTGAATTACTGTTATAATTTTCCTAAACACTTTTAGGTGTATTTAATTTTCAATCACAAAACCACATAACTGTGTTATAATCGGTCCAGAATCCAGCGTATAGAGGTTGAGTGAATGTGGTGTGGACTCTGTGGAGGAGCCTCATCGTATCAGAGACGCTGTAGAAGGACAGAGTTCCTGCACTGTGATCCACATACACTCCTATTCTGGATGGTGATGGAACTCTGAGATCAGTATTAATGTTATTGTGCCAGAAAGAGACAGAGGAAGAAGAAGAACACTTCAGACTCCAGGACTGACTGTTGCGTCCAAATACACGCTCATCACCCTCTCCTTTCCTGCTGATCTCTTTATATGAGACTGATATGTCCACAACATCACCATTCCACTCCACCTCCCAGTAACAGCGTCCACACACACTCTCTTTACACAACACCTGAAAATAGTAGTCAAATCTCTCTGGATGATCAGAGTATCGCTGCCATGTATTACTGCATCTCACGACTCTGTTGTTCTCAGACAAAATGAGTTGAGGATGTGCTGTGTTTGGATCCAGAGTCAGATAACAGAAATCTAGAACAATAAAATGTCCACAGGTTTGATGTTAATCACAGGATTTATAATAAGTGTGTGTGAGACACCTGTGTGTGTTTCTGTTCTCCTAATGCTGCTCTACATGAACTATTTTAAATATTACACATCATCAGTCATCAGAGAGAAATGGATCAGATTTAGATCAACATTACAGACATGTTTACACTCTGTGTGTGTGTGTGTGTGTGTGTGTGTGTGTGTTACACCTACACTGCAGAAAATCTTCTCTGCTCTTTGGTTCTGGGAAAATCATCTGAACTGCTGCAGCTGTTGAGACACAGAGACAAAATGGAGACTGAAAAATGATGTGGAAACATTTTACATCATAAATATAAAAGTTGTGATTCTTTGCTGGTATCAGACGCGTCAGTGACGTCACTAGTGAGGAAACTTTCCAGATAAGAATTAAAGCATCAACTACGATATTCTAGATCAGATCTTCTGACTGTCTGGTGAGTTTATCTTGATGTAATTTATTATTTTTGGTCACCTGCCACTTCCCACCCAACAGACAGCTCTACTTACAGTGAGAAAAATAAGTATTTGAACACCCTGCTATTTTGCAAGTTCTCCCACTTAGAAATCATGGAAGGGGTTTGAAATTGTCATCGTCACGCCAGAACCTTGATATGCTTCTTACAGAGCCACTCCTTGGTTATCCTGGCTGTGTGCTTGGTCATTGTCATGTTGGAAGACCCAGCCTCGACCCATCTTCAATGCTTTAACTGAGGGAAGGAGGTTGTTCCCCAAAATCTCGCAATACATGGCCCCGGTCATCCTCTCCTTAATACAGTGCAGTCGCCCTGACCCATGTGCAGAAAAACACCCCCAAAGCATGATGCTACCACCCCCATGCTTCACAGTAGGGATGGTGTTCTTGGGATGGTACTCATCATTCTTCTTCCTCCAAACACGTTTAGTGGAATTATGACCCAAAAGTTCTATTTTGGTCTCATCTGACCACATGACTTTCTCCCATGACTCCTCTGGATCATCCAAATGGTCATTGGCAAACTTAAGACGTGTTTGGACATGTGCTGGTTTAAGCAGGGGAACCTTCCGTGCCATGCATGATTTCAAACCATGATGTCTTAGTGTATTACCAACAGTAACCTTGGAAACGGTGGTCCCAGCTCTTTTCAGGTCATTGACCAGCTCCTCCCGTGTAGTTCTGGGCTGATTTCTCACCTTCCTTAGAATCATTGAGACCCTACGAGGTGAGATCTTGCATAGAGCCCCAGTCCGAGGGAGATTGACAGTCATGTTTAGCTTCTTCCATTTTCTAATGATTGCTCCAACAGTGGACCTTTTTCACCAAGCTGCTTGGCAATTTCCCCGTAGCCCTTTCCAGCCTTGTGGAGGTGTACAATTTTGTCTCTAGTGTCTTTGGACAGCTCTTTGGTCTTGGCTATGTTAGTAGTTGGATTCTTACTGATTGTATGGGGTGGACAGGTGTCTTTATGCAGCTAACGACCTCAAACAGGTGCATCTAATTTAGGATAATAAATGTAGTGGAGGTGGACATTTTAAAGGCAGACTAACAGGTCTTTGAGGGTCAGAATTCTAGCTGATAGACAGGTGTTCAAATACTTATTTGCAGCTGTATCATACAAATAAATAGTTTAAAAAATCATATATTGTGATTTCTGGATTTTTTTTTTTAGATTATGTCTCTTACAGTGGACATGCACCTACGATGACAATTTCAGACCTCTCCATGATTTCTAAGTGGGAGAACTTGCAAAATAGCAGGGTGTTCAAATACTTATTTTCCTCACTGTATATGACAGTTATCATCTGGGGAGAGGAAACACTAATAGCTGCTTCCTCAGAGACATGAGGATCCAGACAACTGCATCTTTACAATCTGCTGCTCATGCTGTCTCACAAGGCAGTGGAACACACTCAGAGGAGAACGCTATCTACCTTCTTCTTCATACGTGACCTTCACTTATTCCTGTTCCATGAAATTTCTCTTCCTCTTTACTGTGATACACAACAAATAAATAATTTCCAACACAACCATTTGTTTACCTTGTGGACGGATTTTGTTGAATTTCCTCCTGACAGATTTCCTCGACTCGTTTTTTCAGATCTGAGACAGATTTCCTCACTCCATCAAATGAGAGATGTTGATTGACAGTGAAGCTGGGTGAGTCATCAACTACGATATTCTAGATCAGATCTTCTGACTGTCTGGTAAATTTATCTTGATGTAATTTATTATTTTGGGTCACCTGCCACTTCCCACCCAACAGACAGCTCTACTTACAGTGAGGAAAATAAGTATTTGAACACCCTGCTATTTTGCAAGTTCTCCCACTTAGAAATCATGGAAGGGGTTTGAAATTGTCATCGTAGGTGCATGTCCACTGTGAGAGATATAATCTAAAAAAAAAAAATCCAGAAATCACAATATATGATTTTTAACTATTTATTTGTATGATACAGCTGCAAATAAGTATTTGAACACCTGAGAAAGTCAATGTTAATATTTGGTACAGTAGCCTTTGTTTGCAATTACAGAGGTCAAACATTTCCTGTAGTTTTCACCAGGTTTGCACACACTGCAGGAGGATTTTGGCCCACTCCTCCACACAGATCTTCTCTAGATCAGTCAGGTTTCTGGCCTGTGGCTGAGAAACACGGAGTTTGAGCTCCTCCAAAGATTCTCTATTGGGTTTAGGTCTGAGACTGGCTAGGCCACGCCAGAACCTTGATATGCTTCTTACAGAGCCACTCCTTGGTTATCCTGGCTTTGTGCTTCAGGTCATTGTCATGTTGGAAGACCCAGCCTCGACCCATCTTCAATGCTCTAACTGAGGGAAGGAGGTTGTTCCCAAAATCTCACAATACATGGCCCCGGTCATCCTCTCCTTAATACAGTGCAGTCGCCCTGTCCCATGTGCAGAAAAACACCCCAAAGCATGATGCTACCACCCCATGCTTCACAGTAGGGATGGTGTTCTTGGATGGTACTCATCATTCTTCTTCCTCCAAACACATTTAGTGGAATTATGACCCAAAAGTTCTATTTTGGTCTCATCTGACCACATGACTTTCTCCCATGACTCCTCTGGATCATCCAAATGGTCATTGGCAAACTTAAGACGTGCCTGGACATGTGCTGGTTTAAGCAGGGGAACCTTCCGTGCCATGCATTATTTCAAACCATGATGTCTTAGTGTATTACCAACAGTAACCTTGGAAACGGTGGTCCCAGCTCTTTTCAGGTCATTGACCAGCTCCTCCCGTGTAGTTCTGGGCTGATTTCTCACCTTCCTTAGGATCATTGAGACCCCACGAGGTGAGATCTTGCATGGAGCCCCAGTCCGAGGGAGATTGACAGTCATGTTTAGCTTCTTCCATTTTCTAATGATTACTCCAACAGTGGACCTTTTTCACCAAGCTGCTTGGCAATTTCCCCGTAGCCCTTTCCAGCCTTGTGGAGGTGTACAATTTTGTCTCTAGTGTCTTTGGACAGCTCTTTGGTCTTGGCCATGTTAGTAGTTGGATTCTTACTGATTGTATGGGGTGGACAGGTGTCTTTATGCAGCTAACGACCTCAAACAGGTGCATCTAATTTAGGATAATAAATGTAGTGGAGGTGGACATTTTAAAGGCAGACTAACAGGTCTTTGAGGGTCAGAATTCTAGCTGATAGACAAGTGTTCAAATACTTATTTGCAGCTGTATCATACAAATAAATAGTTTAAAAATCATATATTGTGATTTCTGGATTTTTTTTTTTTTAGATTATGTCTCTCACAGTGGACATGCACCTGCTTCACATGATTTCTAAGTGGGAGAACTTGCAAAATAGCAGGGTGTTCACATACTTATTTTCCTCACTGTATATGACAGTTATCATCTGGGGAGAGGAAACACTAATAACTGCTTCCTCAGAGACATGAGAATCCAGACAACTGCATCTTTACAATCTGCTGCTCATGCTGTCTCACAAGGCAGTGGAACACACTCAGAGGAGAACGCTATCTACTTTTTTCTTCATACGTGACCTCCACTTATTCCTGTTCCATGAAATTTCTCTCCCTCTTTACTGTGATACACAACAAATAAATCATTTCCAACACAACTATTTGTTTACCTTGTGGACGGATTTTGTTGAATTCCTCCTGACAGATTTCCTCGACTCGTTTTTTCAGATCTGAGACAGATTTCCTCACTCCATCAAATGAGAGATGTTGATTGACAGTGAAGCTGGGTGAGTCGTCACATCCAGGAGAAACACAAAGAGACGGGAAACTCTACAGAGAGGAAACACATCATAGAGAAGGAGAAAAGTGTAGGAGAGAAACGAATGAATCTCAGACTGAATCAGACCAAAGACACACTTGTGATCTCACACAGGAACATTTATTGTTGCTGTAATGAGCTTTTAGGAGGAAACTTTGTGAGGAACAGCGCCCTCTGTAGATCAGACAGTAAGTGTTACCTGGAGGAAGTGGATGTGATCAGGTATGTGTGAAAGCTGCTCCAGATCACTGACTCTCCTCTGAAGATCAGTGATCTCCTGCTCCAGATGTTTCAGGTGTTGTTCAGCTCGACTCAGATCAGCTTTTTCCTGAACTCTGATCAGCTCAGTCACCTCCGAGCACCTTTTCACCAGGGAGCTGATTATCTCATTAAAGATCTTCTCATTATCATCTACTGCTGCCTGTGAACGCTTCTGTTAGAACACACACAGACACACAGATACACACACACACACACACACACACACACACACACACACACACACACACACTGTGTGTGTGTGTGTGTGTGTGTGTGTGTGTGTGTGTGTGTGTTCATTACTTACCTTAATAGTGTCCACAGTCTGTTTCAGCTCCTGCACCTTCTTCTGCTTCTCCTGGATCTTCTGCTGGGATTTAATCTGCTCCTCCTTTAACTCATTCTGAGACCAAATAAAATACATTTCAGATAGATTTTATTGTGTTTTACAGAATTATAGTTATAAATAACAAGAAATATATATGAAAGAAATACAAATAAAAACTGTAAACACTGTATTTCTGTTACAGAATTCAGTGATATTCTCGGTACTGAAACACAGTGAATGCATGATGTATAAATTACACTATAAAAGAGAAAGTTCTTATTTTAGTACCTGGTAAAAGTGAATACAGGTTTAATCCTGAACTTGGTTTACTGAGTTTTACATGTTAAAAGGTTGTGTGGGTTTTCTTAAGGTTCTCTGGTTTCCTTCTCTTTCACAGAAGCTTGCAGGCAGGTGGAGTGGCTACCTGGATATTGTCCTGAGGTGTGAATTTAAGAATGAAGTAGTGGACGACTCTCAGGGTCAGAAGGTACAATGTGTCTGCATTGATGGGGAGAGAGGCAGTGGATGGGTGTATTGTTTACAGGCCTGAAGGCCCATGCGAGAAAGAGGTTCTGGCATTAACGCTCCTGTGGGAGTGTGAAAAGGCTGTGCTGGGGTGACTGCTGCTGTTGATAGTGTTGATTGACTCCAGCCAGATATAAGCTTTTTATTGTTGGTTAGACATCAATGTTCCAGCTCCCATCACCTGCTCTGGAGTTTTAGAATCCTTTCACATCTCACAAATTAGACTATGATGGAACATTCCAGACTATGATTCTTTCATTAGCACATACACAGATCAGGCATAACATTATGACATTATGAAGAACACTGATGATCTCTTCATCATGGCACCTGTTAGTGGGTGGATTTATTGATCAGGCAGCAGGTGAACATTTCTCCTCAAAGTTGATGTTAGAAGCAGAAAAAATGGGCGAGCGTAAGGATTTGAGTGAGTTTGACAAATTGTGACGTCTAGACGACTGGGTCAGAGTGTCTTCAAAACTGCAGCTCTTGTGAGATGTTCCTGGTCTGCAGTGGTCAATACAGTGGACAATAATAAGTGTCTGCAGGTGACAGTGAAGCATGGTGGAGGTTTCCTGCAGGTTTGGAGTTGCATTACTGCAAATGGGAAAGCGGAAGCTCAGCGTTTAAGATGTTGGATTATTGATCAAAAGAGTTCGAATCCCACCACCACCAAGCTGCTACTCCTGGGCCCTTAACTGCTCAGTTGTTTAAATGAGATAAATGTAAGTCGCTCTGGATAAGGGCACCTGCCAGATGCAGTAAATGTAATGTAATAATGTGATGTAAATGTAGTCAGTATTAATGTGTCCTCAATGCTAAGAAATACAGATAGATACGTCTCCATCATAAATATATTTGGGCCTCCACAGGGCCCTGATCTCAACATCATTAAGTCTGTCTGGTCTTATATGAAGAGACAGAAGAATTTGAAGAGCCTCCATTTACAGAAGATCTGTGCTTCAGTCACCCAGATGTACCTTTACAATCTACCTGACAATTTCCTTCAAAAACCTTCCCTAGAAATACAAGTGTACCTAGAAGAATTTTTGCAGGCAAACAGAGGTCCACCAAATATTAATTTGATTTCTATTTCTGTTTTGTTTATTTACTTTTCATAATTTTAACTGATAAAAATAAACTTTCAACACTTCCAAAGACTTGAGATGTGTTCATTTGACTTGTGGCTCTTTGGCACTGTTATCACAGAAAGTCTCAGAGTTCTTTTTTACATTCCACAATCACTTGTTTCCTTCATCAGTTGAGGTTGTGGCTGGCTTGCAAATGGAACCAGTGGTGCTACATCATATACTATATGGACTTAATAAACATATTTAAAATAAAATATATTACAAATGATCAGAATTATCGCAAACAAAACAGATTTTCAAATGAAAGCCGTAAATAATATTAATCTCAGCACCATAATAAAAGTGCTGAAGATATTTAACATGTCATGTGAACACTTTATCTGTTAAATCCTGTAAGAATGTTGTTAGGTGTTTAAAGAACACTGACTGGGCTGACCGGTTTCATACTTCTTCACAAAAGACTGAATAGAAATTAGATTAGAAATAATATTTATATACATTTAAAAAGAATAATAATGTTCAGATCTCACCTGTTTTTTACTTCTTTCTGCAGTAGTTGAAACTGTATCATGGCCTTTATGTTCATCCGTCATACACAAGTAACAGATGAAGCTTTGGTCAGTACGGCAGTAGATCTCCATCAGTTTGTCGTGATGAGAGCAGATCTTCTCTTGGAGATCTACACAGGCTTCAACTAACTTGTGCATCTTAAAAGCCTGAGACTGATAGTGAGGTTTAAGATGATCTTCACAATACGAGGCCAGACACACCAGACAGGACTTGACGGCTTTGAGTTTTCTCTCAGTGCAGGAATCACAGTCCACATCTCCAGATCCTGTGTTCCACTGAGCAGGAGAAGCAGCTTGGAGTTCAGTCTCCTTCAGTTTCTCCACCACTTCAGCCAGAATGTTGTTCCTGCGTAGAACAGGCCTCGGAGTGAAAGTTTCTCTACACTGGGGGCAGCTGTAGACCCTCTGCAGATCCTCCTGATCCCAACAACCATTAATACACACCTTACAGTAACTGTGACCACAAGAAGTAGTGACCGGATCCTTGAAAAGATCCAGACACACTGCACAGATGAACTGATTCTGATCTACAACCTCTGCCATTTCTTGTAGTCACACAATGAAACAGAGCGACTCTGAGATTTCTTTCCTCTAAAATGAACTTTCCGTTTCTGTCTGCATCAAATCATGACGGAGAGAGAGAGAGAGAGAGAGAGAGAGAGAGAGAGACAGAGAGAGAGAGAGAGAGAGAGAGAGAGAGAGAGAGAGAGAGAGAGAGAGAGAGAGAGAGAGAGAGAGGGGGGGGGGGTGACTTTATAGAATGAGGAAGTTCAGACTTTAAAGGAAAAATGGCAGAAATACAACAGGTGAGAATAATAGAATTTATAATGGATTCCTAATGGGTGAGTCAGAGGTGATGGTGATGAGAGAAAAACTCCCTGAGATGATATGAGGAAGAAACTTAAGCAGATAAAACTCCTCAGAAGAGGAACTCTTCCTTATCTGGGTGACACTGAATTTTTTTGAGTTCTGCATTTTATTTAGTGCATCAGACTCATACATGAGATTATTAAAAGATTTAAACATTTATTATCATAGTATTTAGTATTTTTATTATGCAGATCTTTTTAAAGGATTGTGCTTCACATTTCATCTCAGTCTCAATGTGTTGCCCTTTTGGAAAATTAGTGGTGTTTATTTTAATGTAATTTGGGTTGTCTGGTTTCCTCCTCACCCGCGAAGCAGTCAATTCAAGTCTAGTTTTATTTGTATAGCGCTTTTCACAACAGACATTGTCTCAAAGCAGCTTTACAGAAATCAACAGTGAAGGTGAATGGTGTGTATTTATCCCTGATGAGCAGCCGTGGAGACTGTGGCAAGGAAAAACTCCCTTAGATGTAATGAGGAAGAAACCTTGAGAGGAACCAGACTCAAAAAGGGAACCCATCCTCATCTGGGTGACATCAAGAGTTTGATCATAAATCTTTCAACAATACAGAACACTGGAGAGTGAGAACTAACATGAGCACTGGAGTATAAGATTATAAGTGATGTTCTTTCTGCAGTCTTATACAGTCTATATGGATATAAAAGTAGAAGGTGCTGAGCTCAACATTTGTGATCATCACACATCCAGCACCAGCTTCTCCATGCCAGAGCCTTTAAACACTCCAAGAGGTCCAATGTCAAAACTCCACACATGCAGTGGGATCCAATTGGCACTGGTACGTCTCTAGATGGTTCGGAATGTTTGCGATTTCGGCATCTACTTCTTCAAAGGTCCATAATCTTCATGAGGTGGGACGTGACTGGAGCTGGAGCAACCTCAGGGTGTCTCGGGATGGGGAGAGAAAGAGAAGCAGTGGAGAGGAATTAGCGTAGCTGCTGTTCATGATATTAACAGCACAAGTTGATGATGTGCATGTGATCAGATGTTCTGGAGCACAAGGTTATGATGTGATGTGTGTTTTGTGTAGAACTCGCTAAAAACATACGTCTTTAATCTGCACTTAAACTGGGAGAGTGTGTCTGAGCCCCGAACACTGTCAGGAAGACTATTCCAGAGTTTAGGAGCTAAATGTGAGAATGTTCTACCACCTTTAGTGGACTTTGCTATTCTAGGAACTACTAGAAGCCCAGAGTTTTGAGATCTCAGGGAGCGTGACGGATTGTAGCGTGTTAGAAGACTGGAGAGATACATGGAGATAAACCATTTAGGGCTCTATAACTAAGAAGTAGTAGTTTGTAGTCTATTCGAAACTTAACAGGAAGCCAGTGTAGGGACGATAAGATTGGGGTTATATCGTGATATTTTCTTGACCTTGTGAGAACTCTGTCTGCTGCATTCTAAACTAACTGAAGCTTGTTTATTAATAATGCAGGACATCCAAGAACAAACTAAACATGCTCATTTTGACCACTAGATGGCAGACGATATTTTCTCATCACCTCTACACACGAGAAAGGGGCCAAACCAAAAAATGTCAAAACTTTAATGCTTTTAACGATTTTAACAACAAATCACTGAAGATTGAAACAGAAATGTTTGATGGAAACAGATAAATTCACTTCTGTATTCTTCTAATATTGAAAGGTCAACCTCATCATGGGCCTGCTAACAAGCACCTCAAAGGAAGCATGATTGATAGATCATGGAGAGATTCTTGTGCATTTCTGCCCAGCGGTTGGTTGTTAAGGTTAAACATTAAATGTGTCTAAATGAGTGTCTACCAATCAGGATACAGAACTCAACACTACAGTAATATCGTTATAACTTTTTCTAGCGAGAATCGAAAGCAAGTTCATGCTCCAATAAAAGGGTTATAAACTTCTCCTCATTATGATCCTGCCCTCATCTGTAAACCCCACCAGAACTTCACTGTTGTGCCTTTCCACAAGGCTCATTAATCTTCAATTACTCACCTCTGAGCTCTGGATTCCACCTCAGCTGTGAGATCTTTTTTTTTTTATTACATAACATCTGACATCACCTCTTAAAAAGGGACAGATTCCAGGTTGCAGCAATGGGTGTGGTTTCTGTCCAAACAAAGTAGGAGTGCTTTCTGTGTCCAATTAAGGCCTAGGTTCTAGGTTATATAGGTTCTAGGTTATATAGGTTCTAGGTTATATAGGTTCTAGGTTATATAGGTTCCAGGCCTGTTCTCTGTCTCTTTTTGTCCACTTTAAGAAGGTGTGGGTTATGTTAATGTCAGTCTTACTAAGAAGGTGTGGCCTATGTTTTTATCAGTCACAGTAAAGGAGGTGTGGCCTGTCCACTGTCTTACTCACATTATACTTAAGAGTTGTAGTAAATAAATGAGTGTGTGAGTGAGTGAGTGAGTGAATAAATGAGTGAGTGAGTGAGTGAGTGAGTGAGTAAGAGTGAGTGTGTGATTGAGTGAATGAGTGAGTGAGTGAGTAAATGAGTGAGTGAGTGATTGAGTAATTAAATGTGTGTGAGTAAGTAAATGATTGAGTGAGTTTGTGTGTGAGTGAGTGAGTGATTAAATGAGTGTGTAAATGAGTGAGTAAATGAGTGAGTAAATGAGTGAGTGAGTGAGTGAGTGAGTGAGTAAATGAGTGTGTAAATGAGTGAGTAAATGAGTGAGTGAGTGAGTGAGTGATTAAATGAGTGTGTAAATGAGTGAGTAAATGAGTGAGTAAATGAGTGAGTGAGTGAGTAAATGAGTGTGTAAATGAGTGAGTAAATGAGTGAGTGAGTGAGTGAGTGAGTGAGGGAGTGAGTGAGTAAATGAGTGAGTGTGTGAGTGAGTGATTAAATGAGTGTGTGAGTAAGTAAATGAGTGAGTGAGTGAGTGTGTGAGTGAGTGATTAAATGAGTGTGTAAATGAGAAAATGAGTGAGTAAATGAGTGAGTGAGTGAGTGAGTGAGTAAATGAGTGAGTGAGTGATTGAGTGATTAAATGAGTGTGTAAATGAGTGAGTGAGTGAGTAAATGAGTGAGTGAGTGAGTAAATGAGTGAGTGTGTGGTGAGTAAATGAGTGAGTGAGTGATTGAGTGATTAAATGAGTGTGTAAATGAGTGAGTGAGTGAGTAAATGAGTGAGTGAGTGAGTAAATGAGTGAGTGTGTGAGTGAGTAAATGAGTGAGTGAGTGATTGAGTGATTAAATGTGTGAGTGAGTAAATGAGTGAGTAAATGAGTAAGAGTGAGTGTGTGAGTGAGTGGTGGTGAGTGAGTGATTAAATAAGTGAGAGTAAGTGTGTGAGTGAGTAAATGAGTGAGTAAATGAGTAAGAGTGAGTGTGTGAGTGAGTGATTGAGTGAGTGATTAAATGAGTGAAAGTGAGTAAGTGTGTGAGTAAGTAAATGAGTGAGTGGTGGTGAGTGGTGAGTGAGTAAATGAGTGAGAGTGAGTGTGTGAGTGAGTAAATGAGTGAGTGAGTGAGTGAGTGAGTGAGTGAGTGAGTAAATGAGAGAGTGAGTGTGTGAGTAAGTAAATGAGAGAGTGAGTGTGAGTAAGTAAATGAGTGAGTGGTGAGTGAGTGAGTAAATGGCGAGTGAGTAAATGAGTGAGTGAGTGATTGAGTGAATGAGTGAGTGAGTAAATGAGTGAGTGGTGGTGAGTGAGTGATTGAGTGAGTGAGTGAGTGAGTGGTGAGTGAGTGAGTGAGTGGTGGTGAGTGAGTGATTAATTGGGTGAGTGAGTGAGTGAGTGAGTGAGTGAGTGAGTGAGTGAGTAAGTAAATGAGTGGGTGAGTAAATGAGTAAGTAAGTGGTTGTGTAAGTGAGTGAGTGAGTGAGTGAGTGAGTGAGTAAATGAGTGAGTGAGTGATTAAATGAGTGAATGAGTGAGTGAGTAAATGAGTGGGTGAGTAAGTAACTGAGTGAGTAAGTGAGTAAATGGTGAGTGGTGAGTGAGTGATTAAATGAGTGATTAAATGAGTGAGTGAGTGATTAAATGAGTGAGTGAGTGGTGAGTGGTGAGTGGTGAGTAAATGAGTGAGTGAGTGTGTGATTGAGTAAATGAGTGAGTGAGTGGTGGTGAGTGAGTGAGTGAGTGGTGAGTGATTAAATGAGTGAGTGGTGGTGGTGAGTGAGTGGTGAGTGATTAAATGAGTGAGTGAGTGGTGGTGATTAAATGAGTGAGTGGTGAGTAACTGAGTGAGAGAGTGAGTAAGTGAGTGAGTGGTGGTGGTGATTAAATGAGTGAGTGAGTGAGTGAGTGAGTGAGTGCGTGAGTGATTAAATGAGTAAGTGAGTGATTAAATGAGTGAGTGAGTGAGTGAGTGAGTGACTGAGTGAGTGAGTGACTGAGTGATTGAATGAGTGAGTGAGTGAGTGAGTGAGTGAGTGTCTAATCTACAGGCTGGTTAATTCTGTGGAATGTTAAGACGAATGTTATCCTGTCCTCTTTAGAAAACAGTTTTTTTTTACCATCTCTTAATTTAATTTTTTCCTCATTGTTGGGAAATCCTTCAGATCCCTCACCGATGAGCTCCAGCTTCACTCCATTACTCCTCCTTCCATTACTCCTCCTTCCATTTCTCCTCCCCCCAGCCTGAACTTTCCTTTTTTCAAAAATAATTGTTGTTATTTGAATTTATTGGCTCATGTTCTAAAAAATGTTAATAGCTCATGTCTCATGTCATGGATGTGGGTCTCTCTGTCCTCGCTGAACTGTATGGAGAGAGATAGAGAGAGAGAGAGAGAGAGAGAGAGAGAGAGAGAGAGAGCGCAAGAGAGAGAGAGAGAGAGAGAGAGAGAGCGCAAGAGAGAGAGAATGAGACAAAAATGAGAGAGAGAGAGAGAGAGAGAGAGAGAGAGAGAGAGAATGACAGAGAACGAGAGAAATGAGGGGGGTGGGGGTAAAGGAACACACCGTCGCTTGGCCCGAGTTCATGCCTGCTAGTGTGGGAACATGACCTACATAAAGCTCTGGATTGGTTGCAGATGCGGCTTGATGGAAGTTTGGAGGGAATTCCACATTGAATCAGCAAAAAAAAAACTAACATGCCTCTCAAGGGTTTCTGTTGCGTAAGAATCCTCAGATCCTCGTTCACACGTACACACGTACACACACACACACACACACACACACACACACACAAACACACCATGATCACGATGAAACCTGGAGAAAACTTGTGTGTGTTTGTTCCACAGATCCTTCATGTTTTCTGGTTGATTCCTGAATCATCTGAGCAGGTTTTGGGGAGCATGTTTATTCCACCTACGACATCAAGAAGAGATAAAAACAGGACATGAAAACGTAAAAAAATCACTTCTTTCTTCAAGAGCGTGACTCAGTGAAGCCACTCGCTCTTCCAAATGCTGTGTTTTCCAGAAGAGCTGCCATCCAGCAGAACGCTTTCCACTTCCAGTTCCACTGCGTAACCGTAGCCCAAATGAATAAACAGCTTCTCGGTAGAGAACAGCACGCTACACAGTCTCAGATCAGGTGCTGGCAAAGGCTCATGCTGCTCTCTTGCGCTAAACAATGCTAACTTTATCCCATTCATATTGTTTGTGTGGGTTGGTAATGCTAGCATATTAGCATGTGTGGATAATTCGGTGTCTAAAAAAGTGTGGAGACGCCAAGTCTTTTATGGTTTTTTGAGAAAATTTATGTTCTAAGATTTGGACAGTGATAACTGGAAGAAAGTGAGTAAAGAAAGTAAGAGTGTGTAAAACTGTTAATGAAAATAAAGTGGAACATCTGGAAATTTAAGATTTAAGATTTTTAATCACACTTTTGATGTCACCCAAATGAGGATGGGTTCCGCTGGTTCCTCTCAAGGTTTCTTTCTCATAACATCTTAGTGAGTTTTTCCTAGTCACAGTCTCCATGGTGCTCATCAGGGATAAATACACACCATTCACCTTCACTCTTAAATTCTGTAAAGCTGCTTTGAGACAATATCTGTTGTGAAAAGCGCTAAAGAAATAAACTTGACTTGACATCTGGACATTTATAGATTTTGTTTGGTCAGAGCAAATCCTCATCCCGTTATATTAATTTGTTGCATAGAAACAAAAGGTACATGCACATGTCTCCCAGAAACTCAAGGGTTTCCACACTTTTCACTGTCCATGCATATTTTTTCATTATATTTAATCTAAAAATTTCATTCACTTTTTTTTTATCGTATATGTCTCATGTCAATAAGGACGGCTCTCAGTAGAGAAACTGTATATTCAATTCAATTCAATTCATTTTTATTTGTATAGCGCTTTTAACAATGAACATTGTCTCAAAGCAGCTTTACACAGATAATGTGGTGATTAAACATAAATATGTTCTTTGTAAGTAGTTTGTCCCTGATGAGCAACTGTGGCAAGGAAAAACTCCCCGAGATGGCATAAGGAAGAAACCTTGAGAGGAACCAGACTCAAGAGGGAACCCATCCTCATCTGGGTTGCACCAAATGTCCATTTGAAGCAGATATACAATGTTGTGGGGTACAGTGATGATGATCAGAAGCAAACTGCACTCCCGAGTCAGTGCAGCAGACCGCCGACACCAACTACAGTCCAATCCGTCCTCAAAGCACCCGTTCTACTCCGGAATTAAGAGACCGTCCCGAGCTGCATATGAGGGTAAACTTAGAAAATTGTGTCTAAAGTAAATGAGATGTATATTCGATTTAGTTTATCAGGGAGTGTCATAAATGTGCAGATAAATAAATACACAACATATAAATATAAAGGCTTTGGGCAGTGAAAATGTGCAGATGTTGTGCAAACAACTATGAGTAGATATATATATATATATATATATATATATATATATATATATATATATATATATATATATATATACAGTAACTCACAAAAGTGAGTACACCCCTCACATTTCATCTTCTCAAGGGACAATACAATAGAAATGAAACTTGGATATATTTTAGTTATTGTGCAGCTCGTGTAGCAAAACACATTTACTGTCCTAGACATACGAAACATTATAAAAAAATACCTCAACATACAGTCATTATTGTGTAATAAGCTGCCAACAAAAGTGAGTACACCCTCAGTGATAACAGCTGTACGTAACGTAAACATGCAAAACCGCACGTTCTATTCATCATGTTCATGTTTTTGTCTGCTTGATAGAAACATACAAATGTGTGTATCTTGTATTAGAGCAGATCAAATTTTGTGCTTCGAGTTCAATTCTCTCATGCTGACCACTGGATGTTCAACATGGACCTCATGGTAAAGAGTCTCTGATGATGTGAGAATTAGAATTGTTGCTCTCCACTAAGATGCCGAGGCTGTAAGAAGATCGGTATCACCCTGAAACTTATGGTCATACAAAGGTTCTCCAACATGGGTTCCACTCGGAACAGACCTCACAAGGGTCCATCAGAGAAGTCGAGTCCTTGTGCCGTGTGTCAGGTGTAGAAGCTGCTTCAGTAATACAGAGCATGAGTGCTGCAGCATTGCTTTAGAGGTGGCAGAAGCTAAAGGTCCACTTATCATTGATCAGACTGAACGCCGCACACAGCAACAAGTCGATTAGCAGGCTGTCGTCCAAGAAGGAGCCTCTTCTGAAGCTGCTCACAAGAAAACCCGAAGAAAAACGTGTCCAAGAGCATGAATTACTGGAACCATTTCTTGTGGTCTGATGAGACGAAGATAAACTTGTTTGGCTTAGATGATGTCCAGTATGTATGGCGACGCCCTTGTGAGAAGAACAAAGAAAAATGTTGTGGGGATCCTCAAGCGGAAGGTGGAGAAACACCATGTTTGTAACATCCAGCAGCTCTGTAATGTCACTGACACATTGGATGCAGTTTTGATGTGTTCACTTGTGGTTTTCAGAGGACAGTAAATCTGTACAAACTACACATTACCTAAAATACATGCAAGTTTCATTTCTATTTTATTGTCCCTTGAGAACATATAATAAAATAGTTGCTGAAATGATGGGGTGTACTTACTTTTGTGAGATACTGTATATATAAAAATTTTAAATTAGAATGTGTGCAAGATGGATGTAATTTACAAAGTACAGTCAACCCCCGATAACTCCTCCGAAAATTTGCGGGAATCTGCAGTGGGACCAAATGTTCAGGAACGTTAGGAATAACATTATAAACTATGTTTTCACTAACAAATTCCACAAAATGTTTTAAAACCCATTATTGTATTATTTATTTTAAGTGATAAATAAAGCATTTATGTTCATTACTTCACGTTCTGTAGAGTTTGAATCACAAAGGAAGCAACTTACTGGCATAATGTTTAGATCAATTCACTACGGTACATCGGGGCTGCGGGTTTGTGTCCAAAATTCATGGATTTTCTGAATTTCCGGAGTTCTGGGGGACCACTGTATATTTAATTCTATAAGTATAAAATATATGAAATATGTAAGACAGTACTCAATATACAGTTTATATATAGATAGAATATATAGATATATAAATCTTTATATACAGCTTTATAAAGATGTACTAGGAGATGTGAATTTATTGTTAAATATCTATAGAGATAATACAAATTGTAAAAGTAAACAGTAGTAAAAAGCATCAGTAAGACATCAGTATCCTACAGGACACATGCATATGTGAATAAATTAAAGTATGCTTTGTTGACAATTTGATTGACTGTAAGATAGGGCGTGTCTCATGTGCATCAGATGCAGATGAGCACAAATTGGGGTGTGGCTCATGTAAATGTATGCATATTAAGATCAAATTGGGGCATTTCCTATGTAAATTGGGTGTAAATTAGCATAAATCAGTTTGTGTTCTATGTACATTAAATGTATGTTACAAGGATATTGGGGCGTGTCTCATGTACATTACATGCATATTAAGAGGAATTTGGGGCGTGTCTTATGAAAGTGAGATGTATATGAGCATATATCGGGTCTCATATATACATTATTTACATAAAATGTATATTATTTTGGGGCATGCTTATGTTAATTAGACGCATGTAAATTGGGGTGTAAGAAAATGTAAAGTTGATGTTATAAATGATAAAATACCTCATTAATTAATTTAAATAAAGATAAAAAAAAGATTTAAAATATCGCTTTGATCTTTAGGTTCTTTTGATGCATTTTAATTTGTTACAAAAATGTACTGAAATACTAATTTTATTGATTTTATTTACAGTAAATACAAAAAGAAATAAAAAAAATCAGTAAATATCAATATTTGTTTTTATAAATAATAAATAAATTGTTTATAGCAAGTTTTAAAAGAAAATAAAAGTTTTTTTATATATTTATATATATTTTTGTTAAATAAACAATAATAATAATAATAATAATAATTTGTTAAAAGTGTAAAGAGTCATGTTATATTATAATGTGTAAAAATACATTTAATAGTATTTAGAATAAATCACGCATTTTAACTAATTTAATTTGATCTGAATGTGATTTGTCATCAATGTCACTACCATCAAACACATGAAATGCTTTCCTAATCAGAGGCCGTGGATGAACTCTGAGGTCCGTCTCCTGTTGAAAGCAAGAGATGCTTTTAAATCTGCTAATGCTGAGGACTAAAACAGAGCCAAGGCCAACCTGAAAAGAGGTATGAGGAGAGCCAAACATACATACAAACTCCACAAAGAAGAGAACTTCCAGAACTCTGACTCCAGACGCATGTGGAAAGGCATCCAGACCATCACAGACTACAAACCGACACCACAATCTCAACCAACCAGCAGTGGCTTTCTACCAGACGAACTCAATCACTTACAGTCCACTGTCTCTCTCAACAACAGACGTCCATTCAGCATTTAGCAGAGTGGACACACGCAATGCTGCTGGCCCGGACGGCATACTTGGACGTGTTCTCAGAGCATGCCCTGGATAACTGGCACAGGTCTTCACTAACATTTTCAAGCTGTCACTGGACCTAGCCACAGTTCCTACATACCTGAAGACTACAACCATTAACCTAAAACCTACACCCTACACCCTGCAACCTAAGCACTCAGCTGCCGAATGCCTGAATGACTTTTGCCCAGTTGCACTCACCCCTATTGTTATGAAGTGCTTTGAGGAACTGGTTCTGAATGACCTCACTGCGGGCCTCCCACCTACACTAAACCCACACCAGTTTGTCTATTACCCGAACAGGTCAACAGAGGATTCAGGTTCCATGGCTCTTCATTCAGCCCTCAGCCACCTGGATAAAAACAACACCTACATCAGAATGCTTTTCATTGACCTTAGTTCTGTGTTCAATACAGTCCTTCACACTGTACTGATCACTAAGCTCAGTGACCTGGTTATCTTTGCTTGCAGATGGATTCTGGACTTTCTCACCAATTGACCTTACTCTGTTAGGTTGGGCAAACAGGTATCCTCAACCCTCATTCTGAACTCAGGCATCCCACAGGGCTGTGCTCTGAGCCCACTACTTCACTCCCTACTTAAGAGCTCATTGTGGACTTTCGAAAATCTAACAGCAGGAGACACTTTCCAGTCTACATTAATGGAATGGAGGTAGAGAGGGTCTCCACCTTTAAGTTCCTGGGTGTTCACATCTCTGAGGATCTGTCCAGGCACCAGAACACCTCAGCTTTGGTTAGTAAGGCACAACAACGCCTGTACTTCTTGAGAAGCCTTAAGAAAGCTCATCTGTCCCCAGGGATTTTAATTAGTTTTTACAGCTGTATCATTGAGAGCAACCTGACCAACTCCATCACTGTATGGTACTGAGGCTCCACTGTGTGCAAACATAAAGCTGTGCAAAGGCTGGTCAAAATCGGCCGATACATCACTGACACCCAACTACCTGCCAGTGAGCATCTTCACCACAGCAGATGTTCTGCTCAGAGCTCATAACATCATCAAGGACTCTTCACATCCCAGTCACAAACTGTTTAACCTCCTTCCATCAAGAAGGAGATACAGGAACATACGTACCAGAACCAGCAGGTTCAGAGACGCCTTTTTTTCATCCACCATCACCATCACCTTCACCATCACACTACTGAACTCTACACTACACCATTAGAACACTGTATAAACACTGTATAAACACTGTATATAACTTCTGTATGATTCTACACATGATTTTTATACTCCACATTCTCTACACATGTTGTGCCTCACACACATCTGCACTATTTTATTTTGAGTATTTGTATAAACACTTTACTGTACATCCTGCCCAATATTTCACATTCACATATATACATATATTTAGTGGACTTTAGTGGACACATTTTATTCAAAGTCAAAACTTTATAACCTTCTACTTGTACTTTACAACAGAGTCTGCACATTTTTCACTGCTATCGACTTTATAACTATTTAAAGTACTTGTACTTTTCAACAGTGTCTTAATACATCAGTAGTATCTGTCTATCTGTTAATCTAATCCAACGTTCTCCAGATCACTGTGACGTTCTGCCACCTTTTACAACCACAAAATGTTCTCTGGAAATGTTCTCAGTTTCTATGAGCCTCCAGGGAACCTTCGCTTAGTGATAAAGAAAATATCACACAAATGCACACTGAAGAAAAAACAAAACCAGGGCCCTGTCTGGGAGAAAACAAACATTCCCGGAATGTTCTGAGAGCCAGACTTCATGCTGCTTTTTGAAAAAGGAGAAAGTCAGAAACTCTGAACATGGTGAGAATTCCAGGATGAGTCTAGTCCATCCATTTCTACCTCATACACTGATGTATCCATTCATCTATCCATGTATCAAATCTTCCCTCTATCTATCCATCTGTCTGTCCATGTTCTATCCTATACCTTATATGAAATCTCCATTCAACCATTTATCTATCAATCTTATATCTGCTCACTACGCTCCATCTATTCATTCATCTATCCATCCATTAGCTGTTTACTATTACTCCGTCCATCTAACCATCCATCCATCCATCCATCCATACCTGCTTATTACTCCATACATTACGCTTTATCTTTTCAATCCATGATTACATTTTACTTGCTTACAATCTATTCATCCAAGACACTGTTTAACTGGTTATGGTTTTTAATCCATCCATCCATCCATCCATCCATTCATCCATCCATCCCTCCATTCATCCTTCCAGCTATATATCCAGGCATCCATCCATCATCCATCCATCTGCTCTCACTCTTCTTCCATCCATCTTTTTTTGCCTCATCCATCATCCATCCATGTTCTATTTGATTATAACTATATTTTTATATAGTTTTTTTCCATCTGTCTCTCCTCCATCTTCACATCTCAGAGATGGAGAATTTGATTGACAGCTTGATAATGCTGACAGTTACAGTAAGAATTCTACACAATTAAATCAGCAGAAAATAAACCCACATATTTCATTCTATTGTTGTGAAACTGAATCTGACAGAGTGACCTATAAAGTTGATGTTGATCAGACTTAAAAAGAAAAAAGAAACAAATCAGAGAGATGAAGAGAAGAAGCTGAATGAAGGATGGAGATGCTGCTGACAGCGTGCTGAGCTATGAGCGGAAAATGTGCGCGGGCCCTTTAAGGGAAAGGCGGACGTGTGGATTGTGAGCTGAAGGGGAGCCGCGATTTGTGGATGAAACCTTAAACCTTATTTCTGTCGGTTTCGCGAGTTAATAAATATGTACAGTGGTTAAAATATTATCAATCTATAATAATAAATCGATATGTGTTGAAATAAAACGTGCGTTGTAATTGTAATGAGATGTGGTTTATTTTTGATTCCCCCTCAGTTTATTGAGAATGAAGAGTCCTAATGCAGCAAGGCTTCAATAAGCAGTTTGTTGCTGCCCAAAGCCGAGACTCTGTGGTCGGTTTCTGAGGAACATCTCGCATCCGCGGCTCTTTCCGCTCCTCTCTCACACTCCAGGTGAGTTTATGGGTTTGTTTATTGATTTTGTTTGATGACGAGTTCATTCAGGTTGCCAGGTGTTTGTTTTTCAGTAGGACAATAAGCAGTGGCGTATCTCTGCTTCATTGCATCCATCCGCCTCTATTGTTCATCTGCTCTCATCCCTAATTTCTTGGAAATGGATCAGGATCAGAGAGAGGTGCATTTCCTTCCACACTGACCACAAGATCCGACATCTGAGGGTGTACTAACATATGCATGATTCACAGAAGGTCTCGATCCAGGTCATGCATGGGTTCCTGAGCTTCACCTAGGAGTAGTTTGCACCCTTAAAGGTGAATCAATAGCTGCTGCTGCTGTCGTCATGGTGCAGTTTCTCCAAAAAAAACCAAAAAAAACCCCACATGCTGAATGATGGTTTAATTTCCACACCTGTAGGCATGCAGAGATGTTTGGATGATGTTTGGCATTGAATGTTTGCATCAGCATGTCTGTCAGGTATAAAAACACTGTACGTGTCTATTGATCTATAATGTAATATAGTTCTATCAAGGTTTCTTTCAAGGATCCTCACCTCAGATCGTTTTTCCCCAAATTGGGTTACGTGTAGCATCGTGCTCAGATTTCAGCTCGTTGAAAGGAAAATGGGTCACACGCTCGACGGAAGGTGCACGTGAGGTGACAGAAGCACGGCGTCACGTGAAACCGAGAGGTGAAGGATCCAAGCTGCTTCACGGGCGCACGGCCTCGTGGGAGAAAAAACCCACCTTCCCGCACGTTCTGACTTCTGAGAGCAGCTTGGAGAACCTGACCCCAAGCTCCACGCTTCCATGGCTCTGAGTTCTAGCAGAGTGTTAGGATTAAAATGGCTGTACGGACGGTGGGGTCGGGAAAACAAACACGAGGTTGGAAATCATGGCTGTGATCAGAAGACATCCTGTGTGGCCTCGTTCTTCTTCTCCCCTGAAGGGGGGCAAGCATGACTCGCATTTCTGTTCAACTAGTGTCAGGACAAGAAGTTCATCTCGGTTTGGAGGAACTTAAACAACGTCCGTTTGGAGGTGGGATGATTTATTGGTGTGATGACAATACGATGATGATGATGATGATGATGATGATGATCCCATGAACGTTTTGATCTGTAAAGATGTTTAAACTTTGCTTTACTGGAGAATTTTTTATACAAAACGGAGAATAAATGACCCACGTGATCACGTTCCATAAAAGAAAAGATTAAATATGAAAAATAGAGAATATTAATACATTTAAAAATGAATTAAAAGGAAAAATAGATGTCAGAGGGAGGAGGTTTCTCCTTAATAATAATGATAAAATAAAAAAAACCAAAAATAAACCAATATTAAATGAAACTTAAAAAAAAGTTTAAAGCAACAAAAAAGTGAAAAGCTTAAAATGAATGTAAAAAATAATAATAATAAAAAATTTAAATAAAAAACATGAAAGAATGATAAGAAATAAAAGACTGATTGTTCCTCAGCATGGAAGTTGCACAAAGTTATGAAAGTTTCTGAAAATCCTCCCAGGACATAAGAATAAAATACTAAAGTATAAATTTGGAAGATGTGATTGTGTGGTATGTAATGATTCACATGTAGCCACACCCACAACATTCCATAAAGGAAACTCGCAAAAAGTGTCTAAAGATGAAGAAATGGCGACTACATGTACGGGCTGAAATTCTCATCCAGAGCAAATCACAATATCGTTCATACAGCTGAGGGTTAAGGGCCTTGCTCAGGGGCCCAGCAGTGGCAGCTCAGTGGTGGTGGGATTTGAACTCATGACCTTCTGATCAGAAGTCCAACATCTTAACCACTGAGCCACCATTTCTCTCACAGTTCCTCAGCATGGCTTGGAGAAAACTTCCAGAACTGCAGCTGTTACTCCGGGCTCGTTTAATTAACCTTCATTAGCAGGGGCTTTTTGATGTTCATGAATATTAATATCACTGGATCGTATCAATCGTAAATAAAATCGCTTTATGGCTGAATCGAGGGTTATGTTTGCAAGAGATCTGAATTCTGCATGACATGAACACATTTTAGTTTTGTTTGTTTGCGGGTGTTCAATATCTTTGCTAATGAATCTGGAGGCTAAGCGTTAGCATGGCAGAGTGAGATTAGCGCTCAATAATGTAGCGCTGTGGAACTGTTTGGCATTAGTTTAGCAAATCTGTAAATTACAAATGATTCCAAAGTATTATGTTTCGGATTAATACGTCTAAAACCGGCGAACACCGCTTTCTCAATTTTTCTTCAGTTTTGGTCGTTTCCTTTGTTTACTGTCGTTTTCTTCATTTGTTTTTTTTGCTGAACAGTTATTCAAGGTGCAGTGTGTAAAAGTGACACAATCATCTAATGTTAACAAAATGCACTGGAAAAACATATTTACTTCACCCCAATTTTTCTGCCCCTGAAATACTAATAACACTAATCTTCACCCTGTTTCCACTTTAAAGATGAACTAAAGGTTCTGAGGTTCAGTTGCGGTGTCAAGGTGTAATTCGGCTCGTAGCCAGCAGAGGGCTGTAAATGTTTCATACTGCTGTTTTAATGTCCACATTCTCTGCAAGCACAAATGATTTTTTTTGAAGTGAGTTGAGATTGTAATCGTTACTTGCATTTTTTTAGAGATTTGTGCAGTAGATTGTGTAACTGTAAATGGATAAAAGTCGACATCAGTTCAGATTTGTAAAAGTTGTTACATGGACGTGCTATAAGTGGAATAGATCAGTGGTCCCCAACCTTTTCTGCACCACAGACCGGTTTAATGTGGGACAGTATTTTCTCGGACCGGTCTTTAAGGTGTGGAGGATAAATACAACAAAATAATTTTAAAATCTAATAATAATCGTGAATCCACTGTGTTGTTGTTTGTTCATTTTTCTCTCTTGGGGGTTTGAGTTTAGTGGTAATGTATTATGTGTTAGTGGCCGGAGCTCCTTTAAGAAGGTAGTGGATGGAGGTGAGTCATGTGACCGGAGCTCCTTTAAGAAGGTAGTGGATGGAGGTAAGACATGTGACTGGAGCTCCTTTAAGAAGGTAGTGGATGGAGGTGAGTCATGTGACCGGAGCTCCTTTAAGAAGGTAGTGGATGGAGGTAGGACATGTGACCGGAGCTCCTTTAAGAAGGTAGTGGATGGAGGTGAGTCATGTGACCGGAGCTCCTTTAAGAAGGTAGTGGATGGAGGTAAGTCTCCTTTAAGAAGGTAGTGGATGGAGGTAAGTCTCCTTTAAGAAGGTAGTGGATGGAGGTAAGTCTCCTTTAAGAAGGTAGTGGATGAAGGTAAGTCATGTGACCGGAGCTCCTTTAAGAAGGTAGTGGATGGAGGTAAGTCGTGTGACCGGAGCTCCTTTAAGAAGGTAGTGGATGGAGGTAAGACATGTGATCGGAGCTCCTTTAAGAAGGTAGTGGATGGAGGTAAGTCGTGTGACCGGAGCTCCTTTAAGAAGGTAGTGGATGGAGGTAAGTCATGTGACCGGAGCTCCTTTAAGAAGGTAGTGGATGGAGGTAAGACATGTGATCGGAGCTCCTTTAAGAAGGTAGTGGATGGAGGTAAGTCATGTGACCGAGGCATCATGACCTGCATCAAGAGTGAGTCATAGACAGATGTGGAGTAATAAAAGACTCAGTGAATGTGTGGATTTAGGAAAATAAATGTTGGGGAGATACCAGTAACTCTCTGCATTCATTTACCTCTTTATTTGAGGCTGGGTTCTTCCCGTGTGTGTGTGTGTGTGTGTGTGTGTGTGTGTGTGTGTGTGTGTGTGTGTGACTACACGAGGAATGCCATGATGACTTAAGCAGAAGCACCATGCGGAAACGATCAGTGTACAGAGGTAATGGATGAAAATGCAGACAGACAGACAGATTCTCTCTGTACAAAAAAATAGAAAGATAAAAGTCTGAGTCCTTATTTTGAGACGCACGCACACACACACCACACGCGCACACACACACACACCACAGCTGGTTTGTGAGGCGTCGTATTAAATGAAGATTTAATCGATTTGCATTTCACTTGTTTAGCGGATGCTTTCATGTTGGCTGAAGGCCGGGATGTGGGATGTGGGAGTGTAGTTACGTTTGTTCGGTGTTTATCACACACGAGAGGTTTTTTTCGTGGTTCGGTCCGATCCGATCTGATCCGGGACAGTAGCACAGCAAAAAAAACATAACATTCAGACAAAAGTATTGGGACGCTGGACTTTTTTTCTTTTTGTGGTTCTTTCCGTTACACAACATTAAAGTTACACAATTGTACAGGACGTCTTTGGATGCAGGAGCAGGACATTTTTTCCTTCTCTTGAACTAGGAGACCCAAAACCTGTTCCACCATGACAGTGCCACTGGGCACTAAGCCAGCTCCATGAAGATCTGCTTTGCATGGGAAAGTTGGAGTAGATCTCCAACCTTATTAGGATGAATGTGAACGCTAACTGCACCCCAGGCCTCCTCACCTTACTAACACCCTGAATAAATCTCCACAAAATCTAGTGGAACATCTCTCCAAAAGAGTGGAGCTCATTATGATCAGGTGTCCACCAACCTTTTCCATATAGTGAAATTAATTTATTAAAATATTGTTTGCTTCAAAGCTTTAGCAGAAACAATAAATAACAAGACGTCTGTCATGTTAATGTTTTAGTATTCCTTGAGAAACTCAAAGGAACTTTGTGAAATGCCAAACCTTTATCGGTTCCTTCTGTGGTTCTACTGGAGGTTTTGAGTAAATCGAGTTCTGGAGTCTGGGGTGTAGCTGTGGGTAGTAGTGTTCATTCAACATTAACCAAACAAAAAAGTGAGATCAGACTCTGATGTCAGGATATCAGCTGAGGAGACTTCAGGTACAGTTTATCCCAAAGGTGTTGCAGTTTGAGGAGGTCAGGGTTCTTTCAAGTTCTTCCACTCCAATCTTTACACCAGCATTCCATACCTACATGGAGCTCAATTTTGTGTACAGGAGGATCAGAATGCTGGTTAGTGTTTGGTTTCCTGAAGAGAAATTGTAAAGCTAGAACCTACAGAGGTGTTTTATACGAGTGTGTTTCAGAATTTGCTGAAGAACCACATATTGGTGTGATGGTACTTTTACCTTGCGAAGCACCTCAGGTTGGTACCATCTCAGTACGCCGTCCTCTGAGCAGGACTAAGATGTTCCTCCCTTTACGGTGGCCAAGGCTGATCCCATGACCGGCAGGAAGGCGGAGTCCCTTGCAGACCTGCTTATAAAATGATTACATAAAAACAATGAAAATGCTGTGGGGGCTTCAGGAGCCATATAACGTTATCGAATTGGGTCAAACAGAAACTGAACTGGTTTGTGTGTGTGTGTGTGTGTGTGGGGTGTTTAAAACCCATCTGCTTTATTCTTCACATCAATGAGGGACGCAGCTGCACAGCTGGACCCCCGGCAGACCGCCGTATTGCACCCCTGTGCCACCTGCTGTCCCATGCGAGGGAGTGTCCTCTTTCTGGAGGGTGTGACAGAAATAAGAATAAGGACTAATGAATGAATCGTACATTCCAAATCGAGATGTGTGTTTGTTAACGATCAGGAATACGAGTGTGTTCTGATGACTAATATTTAAAACGGTGATGTTTTTAGGCACCAAAGCAGAAGGTGGAGCAGATATCTGAGGCGGTACAGGAGGCTCTTGCGCACTTCTATGGATCAGGTACAGCGGTGTGTCCTGCGTGAGCTGCGCGCGCGCGCGTGTGTGTGTGAATAAGCCAAACACATTCTTTAGCTTAAACACGCTAATCCCCGAGCTACCGTCTCATCCCCGTGTTTGAGTACAAGGACAGGCTCCTGGAGACGGAGCTTCTGCCTCGTCAAACAGATCCTGTCTCATTAACGCCAACGAGTCGGAGTCGGGCCGGGACTGGCGTTTGTCAGTCAGTCGAGGCTGAACCTCCTCTAGAATTGGAATAGTAATAAACCATGATGCACCACATCGCTGTTGTGTTGTGAATTGTGTTTGGTCAGAAATTAGTTGTTGCGCAAGTTTTAGATTTTATTGTTTTTACTCTGTCTTTTGTTTCATTGTTGCCCAGTCGTCCTGTCCCCTTTAACTGTCACCATCTGTGTTGTTCGTTTCATTATCATTCTGTCTCAAGTTTTCGTTTCTCATCATTTTCTCATTTTATCTTTGCCCCATCTTTTGTTTTTGTTGTTGCTCTGTCTCTCATTTCAGTTAGTGTTGTTTTTGTGGTTGCCCTGTCTCGTGTTTACATTGTAGCTCTGTCTCGTGTTTACATTGTAACTCTGTCTCGCGTTTACACTGTAGCCGCCTCGAGTTCACATTGTAGCTCTGTCTCGAATTCACATTGTAGCCGTCACGAGTTCACATTGTAGCTCTGTCTCGCGTTTACGTTGTAGCCCAGTTTCGCATTCATGTTGTAGCCCTGTCTCGCGTTCACATTGTAGCCGTCAGGAGTTCACATTGTAACTCTGTCTCGTGTTTACACTGTAGCCGCCTCGAGTTCACATTGTAGCCCTGTCTCGCTTTCACATTGTAGCCGTCACGAGTTCACATTGTAGCTCTGTCTCGCGTTTACGTTGTAGCCCAGTTTCGCATTCATGTTGTAGCCCTGTCTCGAGTTCACATTGTAGCTCTGTCTCGAGTTCACATTGTAGCTCTGTCTCGAGTTCACGTTGTAGCCCTGTCTCGCGTTTACGTTGTAGCCCTGTCTCGCGTTTACGTTGTAGCCCTGTCTCGTGTTTACATTGTAGCCATCTCGTGTTCACATTGTAGCTCTGTCTCGTGTTCACATTGTAGCCCTGTCTCGCGTTCACGTTGTAGCCCCGTCTCGCGTTCACGTTGTAGCCTCGTCTCTCGTTGTTTCCATGTCTCTCGTTCGCATTGTTCCCCTATCTCTTGTTTTTGTTGTTAAATCGTTTGTGCTGTAAGTAAAGGAGTCTCTAATGCCGGAGGTAAAGCGGTAACTTTTTTTGTTTGTTTTTTTAAACCATTAATTGAGAGGAAATAAAGGTTGGTGAGGGGAAAAAGACTTTTCTAGCTGCAGTTTCAGAACCAAGAACAGAAACTAACATGTTTCCACAGCATAGAATGTAAATTGAAAGTGATAAAAGTGTAACGTTTGCAAATCAATGCAGTGGAAAAGGAATAAGCCACTTGGGGATATGCTGTTCTAGAAAAATCATCAATGCAGGAGTGATTGAACTTGTGATATTTCAATACCAGGTGCGTTAGATACAGATTTCCTTCAGTCCCTGAAATCCGGAAATCCAGTTCCTGAGTTACTTTACATTTCGTAATCGCTGTAATGATCAGACCTCCTGATCATGTGACCGTGTGAGCAGATAAAAACTCTTCCCAGATCTGAAGCAGCAGAGTAGGTCTTGATTACTGCATCCTGCTAGGCAGGGTTGTTGGAAGAAACTGGCTCCAGCACAAGTTCAAAAGAAGGAGGATTAAAACCCGAGCCCACTGCTGAGAGTGAGAACTGTTCGACAGATGGTACCGACCGCAGAGCCCTACAGGAACCTGGACTGGGTGCCAAGCCTCATTCCTCTTTCATGGTGAAAAGCTCATACACGATGTTCACCTTCCTCCAAGTGTGTGCTTCTTCATGTTCATTTGGTATTTGATGATCGTCACGACTTCTGCATCAATATCTTTAAATTCGATAAAGACCTGGTGTACGTCACAACTCTTATCTAATCCTCTGGTCCTCCTGCCCTGCTCTCCATATTTCCCTGTATCTCTTATTACTCTATAATTACCCTGTGTTGCTCTTTTTTTTGCCCTCAAGGCTCTATTTTCCTCCCGCTGTTCACATGGATGATGATGATGAGGAGCTTATTAAAATCGATCCTCCAGATTATACTTGCTTGTTCTTTCTCTCTCTCTCTCTCTCTCTCTCTCTCTCTCTCTCTCTCTCTCTCTATATATATATATATATATATATATATATATATATATATATATATATATATATATATATATAACCCAGCCATTAGGGAGGCACAAGCCAGTGCATTCTTAGTGCCGGTCCCAAGCCCGGGTAAATGGGGAGGGTTGCGTTAGGAAGGGCATCCAGCGTAAAACACGTGCCAAATCAAATATGCGGATCACAAATGAGAATTTCATACCGGATCGGTCGAGGCCCGGGTTAACAACGACCGCCACAGGTATCGTTAGCCGACAGGGTACCGGTGGAAATTGGGCTACTGTTGGCCGAAGGAGGAGAAGGAGAGGAGGAAGACGTCTACAGAGACGGCAGGAAAGGAGCAGTGTAGGAGAGTAGAGGTTCGGGTTGGTACTTTAAATGTTGGTACTATGACGGGTAAAGGGAGGGAGGTAGCTGATATGATGGAGAGGAGAAAGGTAGATATGTTGTGTGTTCAGGAGACCAAGTGGAAAGGGAGTAAGGCCAGGAACATTGGAGGTGGGTTTAAACTGTTTTATCATGGTGTGGATGGAAGAGAAATGGTGTAGGGGTGATTCTGAAGGAAGAGTACAGTAAGAGTGTAGTGGAGGTGAAGAGAGTTTCTGATAGGGTGATGATCGTGAAGGTGGAAGTTGAAGGATGATGATAAATGTCATCAGTGCCTATGCTCCACAAGTTGGCTGTGAGATGGAGGAGAAGGAAAGATTCTGGAGTGAATTAGATGAAGTGGTAGATGGTGTACCTAGGAAAGAACGGTTAGTGATTGGGGCGGACTTTAATGGGCATGTGGGTGAAGGGAACAGAGGTGATGAGGAGGTGATGGGTAGGTATGGTTTTAAGGAGAGGAATGTGGAAGGGCAGATGGTGGTAGATTTTGCTAAAAGGATGGAAATGGCAGTGGTGAACACTTATTTTAAAAGAAGGAGGATCATAGGGTGACGTATAAGAGTGGAGGAAGGTGCACACAGGTGGACTATGTGCTATGCAGGAGATGCAACCTGAAGGAGATTGGCGACTGTAAGGTGTTGGCAGGGGACAGTGTAGCTAGACAGCATAGGATGGTGGTCTGTAGGATGGTTTTGGAGGCGAGGATGAAGAGGAGGAGAGTGAGGACTGAAAGAAGAATAAGATGGTGGAAACTGAAGGAGGAAGAGTGTAGTGTGAGGTTCAGGGAAGAGGTCAGAGAGGCTCAGTGGTGTTAAGGAGGTGTTGGATGATTGGGCAACTACTGCAGGAGTGATGAGGAGGCAGCTAGAAAAGTACTTGGTGTGACATCTGGAAATAGAAAGGAAGACAAGGAGACGTGGTGGTGGAATGAGGAAGTGCAGGAGAGCATAAGGAGAAAGAGGTTGGCAAAACAGAAGTGGGATAGACAGAGTGATGAGAAAAGTAGGCAGGAGTACAAGGAGATGCGGCAGCAGGTTAAGAGGATGTGGCGAAAGCCAAGGAAAAGGCATATGAGGAGCTGTATGAGAGGTTGGACACTAAGGAAGGAGAAAAGGATTTGTACCGATTGGCCAGGCAGAGGGACCGAGCTGGAAAGGATGTACTGCAAGTTAGAGCAGTAAAGGATGGAGAGGAAATGTGTTGACTAGTGAGGAGAGTGTGTTGAGAAGGTGGAGGGAGTATTTTGAGCAGCTGATGAATGAGGAAAATCAGAGAGAGAGAAGGTTGGATGATGTGGAGATGGTGAAGCAGGATGTAGATAAGATTAGTAAGGAGGAAGTGAGAGCAGCGATTAAGAGGATGAAGAGTGGAAAGTCGGTTGGACCAGATGACATACCGGTGGAAGCGTGGAGATGTTTAGGAGAGATGGCAGTGGGGTTTTGACCAGATTGTTTAACAGGATTTTGGAAGGTGAGAAGATGCCTGAGGAATGGAGAAAGAGTGTGCTGGTACCGATCTTTAAGCATAAAGGAGATGTGCAGACCTGCAGTAACTACAGGGGTATTAAGTTGATCAGTCACACCATGAAGTTATGGGAAAGAGTAGTGGAAGCCAGGCTGAGAGAAGAGGTGACCATCTGTGAGCAACAGTATGGTTTCATGCCGAGGAAGAGCACCACAGATGCCATATTTGCTTTGAGAATGTTGATGGAGAAGTATAGAGAAGGACAGAAGGAATTGCATTGTGTATTTGTGGATTTAGAGAAGGCGTCGACAGGGTGCCAAGAGAGGAGTTGTGGTACTGTATGAGGAAGTCAGGTGTGTCGGAGAAGTATGTAAGGGTGGTGCAGGACATGTATGAGGACAGTGTGACGGCAGTGAAGTGTGCAGTAGGTACGACAGACTGGTTTAGAGTGAAGGTTGGACTGCATCAAGGATCGGCCCTGAGCCCTTTCCTGTTTGCAGTGGTGATGGACAGGTTGACGGACGAGGTCAGACAGGAGTCTCCCTGGACTATGATGTTTGCGGATGATATTGTGATTTGTTGTGAGAGTAGGGAGCAGGTTGAGAAGAGCCTGGAGAGGTGGAGATATGCACTGGAGAGAAGGGAATGAAACTCAGTAGGAGTAAGACAGAGTACATGTGTGTGAATGAGAGGGAGGGCAGTGGAGTGGTGCGGTTGCAGGAGAAGAGCTTCAGAAGGTGGAGGAATTCAGGTACCTGGGTTCAACAGTGCAAAGTAATGGAGAGTGTGTTAGAAGTGAAGAAAAGAGTGCAGGCAGGGTGGAGTGGGTGGAGAAGAGTGACAGGAGTGATTTGTGATAGTAGGGTATCTGCAAAATTGAAAGGGAAAGTTTATAGGACTGTGGTGAGACCTGCGATGTTGTATGGTTTAGAGACAGTGGCATTGAGTAAAAGACAGGAGGTGGAGCTGGAGGTAGCAGAGCTAAAGATGTTGAGGTTTTCGTTGAGGGTGAGGGAGGCGAGATTGAGATGGTTTGGACATGTGCAGAGGAGGGACATAAATTATATTGGTAGAAGAATGCTGAGGATGGAGCCACCAGGTAGGAGGAAAGAGGAAGGCCAAAAGGAGGTTCATGGATGTGGTGAGGAAGACATGCAGGTAGTTGGTGTAAAAGAGGCAGATGTAGAGGACAGGGTGGTGTGGAGACGGATGATCCGCTGTGGCGACCCCTAATGGGAGCAGCCGAAGAAGAAGAAGAAGATATATATATATATATATATATATATATATATATATATATATATATATATATATATATATATATATGAAAGAGAAATGTGAGCAGCTCTGTGAGGAAAAGCGTCTGGCAGCAGTTATTTTACAACTACAAATATATATATATATATATATATAAATATGTATATATTTATTTGTAGTTGTAAAAATGGCTGCTGTTTTTGTGCTCCAGTGCTGCAGGTCTGCTGCCAGACGCTTCTCCTTCGCTTCTCCTCACAGAGCCGTTCACATTTCTCTGCAGTGCTATTTATAGTCGGGTCTAAAAGTCTGACTTTACTACCGAGAACTGTTTTTATATCGGAACTGGGTGATGGCTGGCTTTATTTATTTATTTGTTTGTTTGTTTATTCAGTTGGTTGGTCAGTGTAACAGCAAAACTGTTGTTCGCTTGTGGGTGTGGCCTGTTCAACTTTTTCTGTAGGACACGGTGACTTGGTGTTTGCTGCCCTGGGGGTTTCTGTTGTGTTTGCTGTGTTGCATGCTGGGAAATTCGTCTTGTGCATATCGTTTGGGTTTGTTACTCGTTGGTTGACACCTTGTTACATGTTGCTGTGTCCATGTGTCCCTGACTCTGTTCAACATGGTCCCATTATCCCTTTTTCTTGATGCCTTGTTGCCTGTTCTCGTTTTTTTGTCACACCATCTCTTGCTTTGTCAACTCCCAGTTTCTTGTGTTTTTTGTCACCTCGTCTCTCGCTTTCATCAACGCCCAGTCTCTCGCTTTTTCATGCCACTTTTTTCTTTCATTGCCCCACCACCGTGTTTTTCATTGTTGCCCAGTCTCTTATTTATTGTTGCCCCCTGTATATCACTCTCGAGTATGTTGTTCTGTTTTGTTGAAGTTGTTGATTTACAGTTGCACCCTATTGCACACTATTACCACCAGCCGCCTTGTTGCCATGTTTTATTGTGTCTCTTGTTTATAAGTTTACAACTAATAGATAGAGCGGCTTAAGGGCCTTGCTTAAGGGCCCAACAGGAGCAGTTTGACTATACCGGGGTTCAAACTCACGACCTCTCGATCAGTACCCCAAAGCCCTAACCACTGAGCTACCACGTCCTCGCAGTGCCCTCACTACCACTTGTCTCACAGTTCTTTACTTTTTATCCAGGCGTTAGTTGCTGTTTCACCTGTTACCTCTTGGCATGACGTCTTGCCGTGGTAACTACAATGTTCCCCGTGTCCCCATGTGTCGTTGTCCTACTGTCTTGTAGCTTGTTATTGAAAATCATTTTTCTTATATTTTTTTTTTTTTTTTATATTTTCAGAATGGAGGAGTAAACTGAAAGATTGGCTTTAAATGAAATGAGAAAGAAGTAAACAATGAACTATTGATATGTCTGTGTGTGTGTGTGTGTGTGTGTGTGTGTGTGTGTGTGTGTGTGTGTGGCTGGATGATTAGACTGACCCAAATTCTCTAAACTAGCCAAGTACTAATATGGAGTGGGTGGGAGTGTGTGGTTTGTTTGTGTAACAGCCCCCTGCAGGGTTACAGGGTAAAATCGTGTGTACCGTATTTTTCGGACTATAAGCCGCTACTTTTTTCCCACGTTTTGAACTCCGCGGCTTAAACAACGGCGGCTTATTTATGAATTTTCCTGGGTTTTCCGGTTTCACAAACTTCAAGCCAAAAAACTGAACCCCATAACATTAGACCAATGAAATTTCCGAACGGAAACGAAAAAACGCACCTCACCTGTGTTCTGAGCTGCACGGCATCGGGAGAAAAAACTTTTTTTTTTAAACGCACGACGATGCTAAAAGATAAACTCTCGAGAGAAATAGTTGTGAAAGGAAGGAGGAAGACAGTGAACAATGACTTACTTGGTCAGCTATCGTTTAGATACAAGCCGTTGTAACGCGTTGAGTCTGGGTGAAGGGAGAGCTCGCTAACTCCAGTTACAACAGAAATCATATAAGCACAGACAGGTTTCCAAAACTCGTGCTTTTTTATTATTTTTGGCAACAGAGTTACGGGTTAGTCAAAGAAACTTAGAAATGAGCATCAGAAAATAATGAGGACATATTCCTTTGTCTTACACACACCCAGTAATACTGGAAAATGCAGTGGCATGCTATTCCCAAAATACCGCTATGCTCCTAAAGGAAGCGCAACATATTTCACCCGTTACACCGTGTAACGTGTCTTTCGGTAAAGCCTGTGTACATTAGTGTAGACACCTAGGGCTTATAGACAGGTGCCGCTTATTTATGTTCAAAATAAAAATATTTGTACAATTCAGTGGGTGGGGCTTATATATGGGTGCGCTTTATAGTCCGGTAAATCGAATCCTCTTACGGTATTTTTCAGTAATCTGGATATGTGATTCCGTCTGTGTCTTGGACCTTTTTCTTCACTCCTATTTAAAGGTAAATGGAACGAGGTAGGACAGCTTCTGTACAGTCACGTTTATGTTTCCAGGTTGTTTTGGGTCCTGCAGGTTTCCTCCCTCACTGTCTCAGCTTGGCTTCAGTGTGACGTGCGCTTGTTTTGTTGTATTAGTCACGATTCTCTGTATTTTGCAGGATTTTGATTGAGCTTTAAAAACCTCCTTATTATGCTTTGTGAATCCATATTCTGGAACGCTGCTGTGACTCACGCTTGTCAGAAGCGTGATTAATTGGCACGTCCTTCTGGGTGAACTGCATTTTGTCTGGGTGCTATATTGGAAGCACAGAAATTCACGACGTGTTGTGTTACGTACAGAAAGCTGCTCGCGGACGAACTTTTCGTTTTGGCTTGCATCGTTTGAATGCAGAAGCTTCACTGAAGTTGTTTGAGTTTTTATCATGTATAACATCTGAATGTTAATCTTAGGGAGCAGCGTTCCTTGGCCAGTCTGTCCCATTGAAGGAGGCAGGATTCTCTGCTTCTCTGCTAGATTTAGTAATGTAGGTGTGGTCTGGGATTCTTTTTTTCAGCCTTGGTGAAGGACATGTGGTGTTTAGCAGCCTGTTCCAGTTGAGCAGGTGTGTCATTGGAAAGTTGGTTCCAGTGAACCTGGGCTTATCGTTTGGTAGATGGTTCCAGCAAAGGAGGCATGTCCTTGGCCATTTGGTTCCAGTGAGTGAGGTGTACCCTTTATGGAGCGTTTTTGCCATAAAGGAGGTGTTCCCCTGGGCACTTGGTTCCAGGGAAGGTATACATGTACCTGGCCAGTTTGTTTCAGTAAAGGAGGGCGTGTTCTTGAACAGTCAGTCTCAGTAAAGTTAATCATGTTCTTGGGCAGTTGGTTCCTGTGGTGATGATGATGTGGTAGCTCAGCAGTGGTGGACGAAGTACACAAACCATGCCTTTGAGTAGAGATCCACTCGGTAAAACATGACATCATTTATTCCGCTCTAAATGTTCTGCTTGATGTTGAACTGATGCTGATCTGTATGTTGGTGATCAGTAGATACACCAAGAGCCAATTAGAACGCGTGTAAAACAGAGCGTGCGCTCGATCCTGATTGGTGACTTTGAAATGTAGTGAAGTTTCAGTCAAATATCCACAAATGGAAATATTTAAATACAGATATGCAAAAAGCTACTCAAGTACAGTAACAAATTACATTTACTTCCTCACTGTTCACCACTGCAGCTTAGTGGATGAGATGATGGACTCCTGATCAGAAGGTCTTGGGTTCTCCACCATCTAGCTGCCCCTGCTGAGCCCCTGAGCAAGGTGCTGAACCCTCAGATACTGAGCTGGAGAACCGATATAAATGGAAGTGGCTCTGGAAAAGGGCATCTGGCAAATGTTGTAAATGTAAATGTGACACGTGTTTTTAGTTCATTTTACTCTCATTGTTTAAATCAAACACGTTCTATTGATCAACAGGGATTTTACATCACAGCTAAAGAACTGAATGTCATTATGTTAAAACGTTTCTGCTGTGAATCATCACTGGTCTGATGAGATGATATGATGTACACTACAGTACTGTACTGCTGTCTTCATCTGTTTTTAACTTTGGTCCTTTTTGTACAACTAAAATATTCTTTTTGTTGTTTTGATGAAGAGTCTTTACAGTTTTCATCACAGCTCACTGACTCGTGCTTGCGGAGGTTAAGGATGACTCATGGTTTACTCTCACTCTCTTTTGGGCTCCGTTTCATCTCACTCTAGTTTGATTTCCTCACTGAGCACCAGCTTTCCTCTTAATGCTTTAAATCAATAGTGTTGAAGTGACCATCATCATCATCACTCATCACCTAAATGTTTCCCCACTCACTCATCACCATCACCTCCACGTTTCCCCACTCACTCATCACCATCACCTCTACGTTTCCCCACTCACTCATCACCATCACCTCTACGTTTCCCCACTCACTCATCACCATCACCTCACGTTTCCCCACTCACTCATCACCATCACCTCTCGTTTCCCCACTCACTCATCACCATCACCTCTCGTTTCCCCACTCACTCATCACCATCACTCATCACCTCCACGTTTCCCCACTCACTCATTACCATCACCTCCACGTTTCCCCACTCACTCATCACCTCCATGTTTCCCCACTCACTCATCACCTCCACGTTTCCCCACTCACTCATCACCATCACTTGTCATAAGCCACCTTTCCTAATGACTCTCTCCATCTCTCTCCCTAATCACTCTCTCTCTCTCCACTCTCTTTCTCTCTCTCTCTCTCTCTCCACACTCATTCTCTCACACTCTGACTCTCCACTTGTTCTCTTCAGCTGAAGGTCATCAGAAGGCCTGAGATTATGAGTTTAACCGACTTCATCTGAACTCTATGAGATCACTGCTGACTCGCTAATCCTGCAGGAACCTGGTGTCCATGCTGCTCTGATTGGATTATATCCACACACACACACATACACACACACACACACACACACACACAAACACATACACTACATGTTCAGACTGGCACATATCTCTCAGCTCTCAATATACATGTGCCACTTTCACTCTGAGCTACTGTTAACCTCCTTTACTTTCACAAACGTTTCCTTTCTTTCTATTCAGGTTTTTGTCCTTTATGTATGTTTTCTCGTAGTGTTTTTCTTCCAAACTCTCTCTCTCTCTCTCTCTCTCTCTCTCTCTCTCTCTCATCATGGCTGATGTAGTCATCTGTTAGGTCGCACTACACGAGTTGAGTACGAGTGTTTCCACAAAAATAAACTTTTTTAGTCAGCGTTTGTTTGAGGAGTTTGTGAGATGTTCCTCAGTTCTCCAGCTCCATCACACTAAGCCATGCTCAGCTGATTAGTCGCTCTGAAAGGATTAGCCTAATGGAAAGTGGCGGAAGGTGGACCTCCTCCCCGCTCTGCCCTTGTCTTCATCCAGCAGACGTTATCAGGTGCAGATCCACGTTTTAGCGAGTGTGAAGGTGCAGTAAAATATGTGGAGGGATGTGTACTGTGATCGTGTGCTTCCTCATACGCCAGCTCTTAAAGTCTGCCATCGCCGTCCTGACCACACCCCAAACATCTACACGTGAGTCTGCCGCTGACCAAACCATCCGAGCTTCAGCGCTACGGCACTAGCATTAGCATAAAACTAGTGTGTGTGTGTGTGTGTGTGTGTGTGTGTTGGATTTGATGTTTGTTCTTTCACACTAAAACTCTGAGAAACAAACAAATATAAACAACTTTTTTTCTTTATATATAAATAAACAGATTGATTTGTTTCCTTCTTTCTTTATTCATTTTTTTTTCTTTCTTTTGTTCTTTGTTTATTTTGTATTTTGTTTTCTTTTTTTAGCTTCATTTTCTCTGATTGCTTCTTTACTATATTTTCTTCATTACTTTGTTGTGTGACTCTTTTTCTTGTTTTTTTATTCTCATGTTCTTTCTGTCCAGCTACTCAACACTCAAAAACTCAACACATCAACACTCAACACTCAGTAACTCTGACTAGTAGCAAGTGTATTGATTGTTGTTGTTGGATCAGAAGGTCTTAAGTTCAAGTCCCAGCACCACCAAGCTGCCACTGATGGGCCCTTGAGCAAGGCCCCTAATCGCTGTGGATACGGGAGTGTGAGAGTGAGTGTGTGCATGTGTGTGAGAGCGAGTGAGTGTGTGAAAGTGATTGATTAGGAGTGTGTGAGTGTGAGTGTAAGAGTGAGTGTGTGAGAGTGATTAATTAGGAGTGTGTGAGAGTGAGTGTGAGTGAGTGCGTGCGTGTGTGTGTGAGAGTGAGTGAGTGTGAGAGTGATTGATTAGGGTGTGTGAGTGTAAGAGTGAGTGTGTGAGAGTGATTAATTAGGAGTGTGTGAGAGTGAGTGCGTGTGTGTGAGTGCGTGAGTGAGTGTGTGAGAGTGATTGATTAGGAGTGTGTGAGTGTGAGTGTAAGAGTGAGTGTGTGAGTGATTAATTAGGGTGTGTGAGTGTGAGTGAGTGCGTGCGTGTGTGTGTGAGTGAGTGCGTGTGTGTGTGTGTGTGTGAGAGAGTGAGTGTGTGAGTATTTTTCTATCGAACAAAAGAACCTTCTGGAAGCCTCTTGTGATTATCTCACCTCTTTTTGTATCTAAGTGGTTTCTTCTGCTTGTGCTCAGATCTACAGGGTGTGTGTGTGTGTGTGTGTGTGTTTGAGTGAGTGTGTGTGTGTGTGTGTGTGTGTGTGTGTTTGAGTGAGTGTGTGTGTGTGTGTGTGTGTGTGTGTGTGTGTGTGTGTGAGTGAGTGAGTGAGTGAGTGAGTGAGTGAGTGAGTGAGTGAGATTGAGTGTTTAGGAGTGAGTGTGAGTGCGTGAGTGAGTGTGTTTGTGCGTGAGTGTGGGAGAGTGAGAGTGCGTGAGTGTGGGAGAGTGAGAGTGTGTGAGTGTGTGAGTGAGTGCGTGCATGTGTGTGAGAGCGAGTGTATGAGAGTAATTGCTTAGGAGTGTGTGAGAGTGAGTGTGGGAGCGTGTGAGAGTGAGTGAGTGAGTGTGTGCATGTGTGTGAGAGCGAGTGAGTGTGTGTGTGTGAGTGAGTGTGTGAGTGATTGTTTAGAAGTGTGGGAGCGTGTGAGTGTGAGTGCGTGTGTGTGAGAGTGAGTGAGTGTGTGAAAGTGATTGATTAGGAGTGTGTGAGTGTGAGTGTAGAGTGAGTGTGTGAGTGATTAATTAGGAGTGTGTGAGTGAGTGTGAGAGTGAGTGCGTGCGTGTGTGTGTGAGAGTGAGTGAGTGTGTGAGAGTGATTGATTAGGGTGTGTGAGTGTAAGAGTGAGTGTGTGAGAGTGATTAATTAGGAGTGTGTGAGAGTGAGTGTGTGCGTGTGTTTGAGAGCGAGTGAGTGTGTGAGAGTGATTGATTAGGAGTGTGTGAGTGTGAGTGTAAGAGTGAGTGTGTGAGAGTGATTAATTAGGAGTGTGTGAGAGTGAGTGCGTGCGTGTGTGTGTGAGTGAGTGCGTGTGTGTGTGTGTGTGTGAGAGAGTGAGTGTGTGAGTATTTTTCTATCGAACAAAAGAACCTTCTGGAAGCCTCTTGTGATTATCTCACCTCTTTTTGTATCTAAGTGGTTTCTTCTGCTTGTGCTCAGATCTACAGGGTGTGTGTGTGTGTGTGTGTGTGTGTGTTTGAGTGAGTGTGTGTGTGTGTGTGTGTGTGTGTGTGTGTTTGAGTGAGTGTGTGTGTGTGTGTGTGTGTGTGTGTGTGTGTGAGTGAGTGAGTGAGTGAGTGAGTGAGTGAGTGAGTGAGTGAGATTGAGTGTTTAGGAGTGAGTGTGAGTGCGTGAGTGAGTGTGTTTGTGCGTGAGTGTGGGAGAGTGAGTGCGTGAGTGTGGGAGAGTGAGAGTGTGTGAGTGTGTGAGAGTGAGTGCGTGTGTGTGAGAGTGAGTGTGTGAGAGTAATTGTTTAGGAGTGTGAGAGTGAGTGTGGGAGCGTGTGAGTGTGAGTGAGTACGTGCATGCGTGTGTGTGAGTGAGTGCGTGTGTGAGAGTGAGTGTGTGAGAGTAATTGTTTAGGAGTGTGTGAGTGAGTATGGGAGCGTGTGGGAGTGAGTGTGTGCGTGTGTGTGTGTGAGAGTGCGTGTGTGAGAGTGATTGTTTAGAAGTGTGGGAGCGTGTGAGTGAGTGCGTGCGTGTGTGTGCGTGCGTGCGTGTGTGTGCATGCGTGCGTGTGTGTGAGTGAGTGTGTGAGAGTGATTGTTTAGAAGTGTGGGAGCGTGTGAGAGTGAGAGTGAGTGTGTGTGTGTGTGTGTGTGTGTGTGCTCGCTCCTGAGCTCCTGTACCGCTCTGCATAATATTTAATCCCCATTGAGAAGGTTATGAAACATGGCTTGCTGAGAGCTGGAGCTCCTGTGATGCGCATTTTTCCAGCACGTTGAATCTTCGGCGTCTCTGATGAATCGGAGCTTGCGGTCAGAATCTCTCTGTAAAGAACGTCCATGTTTGGGGCTTATAGAGGATTAAAGGTACTGAGTCACACCAGACTTCCTGTCTCTCGCTCCTGCACACATCCAGACTCACACCATGGTCTTCAGTGAGCTGTTACTGTTCCACAGAGAACATTCGAAGGCTGTTGTGATGACGTGCTGAAGGTTACAGACGGAAGACTCTCAGGGGTTTTGGAATGAGGTTGAGAATGAGAGGATGCTCCTCAGTGCTTTGGTTTAATGTAGTGAAAAGGTTTTGTAGATGAAATGAAGATGTATAGTAATTAGAACCTACAAAATGATGGTGTCAGAACCTTTAAGAGCGTTTAGAAAAGGCTGCGTGGTTCCTTCAGTAGAAACCCTAAACTACTGTAGGAGGCTAAAACAGAGTGATTCCATAGTGCAGGATACGAGGATTGAGGTTGTAGAGGTTGAGGTTCTGGGTGTTTATGGTTTTGGGGGTTGAGTTTAGGTTGTGAGGTTGAGGTTACGTTGTAGGGATTGCAGGATTAGAGAGTGGGTTGGGGGTGGTTACAGTTGTGCTGGTTGAGACTGTGGAGGGTTAAATTAACTTCTGAAACTTGTGCACAGGTTGTGAGGTTGAGGTGAGGTTGTGAGGGGTGAGGTGAGGTTGTAAGAAAGAGTTTTATCGTATAGCGACAGTGATACAGATTTGAGTCACCTTATGGCGAAACTCTGCAACCCAGTTAAGCTGTGTGTGTGTGTTAGACTGAGACAGAGAGTGTGTGTGTTTTGGTTGCAGTCCCAGTGAATGAAAGTTCACATCAGCACTCATAACACTTGATAATCTGGCTGCCTGTAATTCTTTGTCCCATGCACCGCCGTGTGTGTGTGTGTGTGTGTGTGTGTGTGTGTGTGAGTGAGTGAGTGAGTGAGTGAGTGAGTGAGTGAGTGAGTGAGTGAGTGAGTGTGTGAGAGTGAGTGCGTGTGTGTGCGTGCGTGCGTGTGTGTGTGTGTGAGTGTGTGAGAGTGAGTGTGTGTGTGTGTGTGAGAGTGAGTGTGTGTGTGTGTGTGAGTGAGTGCGTGTGTGTGTGTGAGAGTGAGTGTGTGAGAGTGATTGTTTAGAAGTGTGGGAGCGTGTGAGTGAGTGTGTGAGTGTGTGAGTGTGAGAGTGAGTGCGTGCGTGTGTGTGTGTGAGAGTGAGTGCGTGTGTGAGAGTGAGTGTGTGAGAGTGATTGTTTAGAAGTGTGGGAGCGTGTGAGTGAGTGTGTGAGAGTGCGTGTGTGAGTGAGTGTGTGCGTGTGTGTGTGTGAGAGTGCGTGTGTGAGTGATTGTTTAGAAGTGTGGGAGCGTGTGAGAGTGAGTGCGTGCGTGTGTGTGTGTGTGTGTGTGTGTGAGTGAGTGCGTGTGTGTGAGTGAGTGTGAGAGTGATTGTTTAGAAGTGTGGGAGCGTGTGAGTGAGAGTGAGTGTGTGTGTGTGTGTGTGTGTGCTCGCTCCTGAGCTCCTGTACCGCTCTGCATAATATTTAATCCCCATTGAGAAGGTTATGAAACATGGCTTGCTGAGAGCTGGAGCTCCTGTGATGCGCATTTTTCCAGCACGTTGAATCTTCGGCGTCTCTGATGAATCGGAGCTTGCGGTCAGAATCTCTCTGTAAAGAACGTCCATGTTTGGGGCTTATAGAGGGATTAAAGGTACTGAGTCACACCAGACTTCCTGTCTCTCGCTCCTGCACACATCCAGACTCACACCATGGTCTTCAGTGAGCTGTTACTGTTCCACAGAGAACATTCGAAGGCTGTTGTGATGACGTGCTGAAGGTTACAGACGGAAGACTCTCAGGGGTTTTGGAATGAGGTTGAGAATGAGAGGATGCTCCTCAGTGCTTTGGTTTAATGTAGTGAAAAGGTTTTGTAGATGAAATGAAGATGTATAGTAATTAGAACCTACAAAATGATGGTGTCAGAACCTTTAAGAGCGTTTAGAAAAGGCTGCGTGGTTCCTTCAGTAGAAACCCTAAACTACTGTAGGAGGCTAAAACAGAGTGATTCCATAGTGCAGGATACGAGGATTGAGGTTGTAGAGGTTGAGGTTCTGGGTGTTTATGGTTTTGGGGGTTGAGTTTAGGTTGTGAGGTTGAGGTTACGTTGTAGGGATTGCAGGATTAGAGAGTGGGTTGGGGGTGGTTACAGTTGTGCTGGTTGAGACTGTGGAGGGTTAAATTAACTTCTGAAACTTGTGCACAGGTTGTGAGGGTTGAGGTGAGGTTGTGAGGGGTGAGGTGAGGTTGTAAGAAAGAGTTTTATCGTATAGCGTACAGTGATACAGATTTGAGTCACCTTATGGCCGAAACTCTGCAACCCAGTTAAGCTGTGTGTGTGTGTTAGACTGAGACAGAGAGTGTGTGTGTTTTGGTTGCAGTCCCAGTGAATGAAAGTTCACATCAGCACTCATAACACTTGATAATCTGGCTGCCTGTAATTCTTTGTCCCATGCACCGCCGTGTGTGTGTGTGTGTGTGTGTGTGTGTGTGTGTCTAAAGGTCACTTCACAGTGGGGCTGCAGCACATTTGTGTGAAGTGTGGTGTGTGATGGTGCTTATTACTGTCAGTGATTCATACAGGTTTGATAACGTGCACACAGCGAGACGATGATGTGACGTTCCACACACTGATGAGGAACTCCGTCATTGCTGCGTGATTAGCGTCTGAGCTGCACGTGCTGTGGTAAAAAGAATGATGGAGGGAGAGAGAAATGGATAGAGAGGAGAGGGGGTGCTGAGATGGAGATATAGGTGTGTGTGTGTGTGTGTGTGTGTGTGTGTGTGTGTGTGACTACCTCTTGTTTTTTTCCCCCAGAAATCCTCCACACGTCACGGTCAGTGTTCCACATCACAATCCTGGATTCTGATTGGTCAGCAGGCGTTAAGTAGTTTTCTATAACCAATAAGATATTTCGATACTCCAGGTGTATGTGTGAGGTGTTTCAGGACGTTCGTGCATGATGCAGAGGTGAAGAAGGTCCCGAAGTGAAGTCGAGAGCAGTATGGTGGACTTGTGTGTTTTGTGTCTCAGATTTCACACGAGAGTTTGTTCAAAAAAACACACAGAAAAAGATCGAATTATAGTTATTTCACTGTGTATCTTTTTTGTTTTTCTTTAGTTTTATGCAGATCTTTATTTATGTGCAGGAGGTGTGTGTGTGTGTGTGTGTGAGAGAGAGAGAGAGAGAGAGAGAGAGAGATGAAGAAGAAAACTCCAGAAAGCGTGAGGCAGCAGTCAGCACTACCGCAGTCCTTATTCAGCAAAATTCCCATATGTCTCTCACTGACACACACACACACACACACACACACACACACACACACACACACACACACACTCAGAGGGAGTGAGTGCATATCAGCTGACACTAGACAGGGTGTGTGTGAGTGTGTCAGTGTAAGATAAAGTGATGAGTTTAATTAAACAAGTGGAGACTGTTTATATAGAAAAAGACACTGTGTGTGTGTGTGTGTGTGTGTGTGTGTGTGTGTGTGTGTGTGTGTGTCCAAATTGATATTTTGGTTCTCTTTGTCCTCTGCAGTGAATTATATTAATTACAGTTTAGTCCAGTTTCCTGAACACTGTGTGAGGTTCATCTTCTCCATCAGCTCCTTCATCAGCTTCCCTATAGCTCCTTACCATCTCCTCCATCAGCTCCTTCATCAGCTTCCCTATAGCTCCTTACCATCTCCTCCATCAGCTCCTCCATCAGCTTCCCTATATCTCCTTACCATCTCCTCCATCAGCTCCTCCATCAGCTCCTCCATCAGCTCCTTCATCAGCTTCCATATAGCTCCCTACCATCTTCTCTATCATCACCTCCTTCATCAGCTTCCCTATAGCTCCTTACCATCTCCTCCATCAGCTCCTCCATCACCTCCTTCAGCAGCTTCCATATAGCTCCCTACCATCTCCTCTATCATCTCCTCCATCACCTCCTTCATCAGCTTCCCTATAGCTCCTTATCAGCTTCTCCATCATCTCCTCAATCAGTTTCTCATCGGCTTATCAATAGCTCCTTATTAGTTCCTCCATATTTCCCCCACATCAGCTCCCCAAATCCTCATTAGAGAGAACGGGAATCAAAGCCTATCATGAACACAGACTTACACAAACAGGAGAGCTGAAGGTAAGGATAAGACCAGAAGATGGTAATTTTCTCATTTGGGTCTGAGTGAAGGAAGCTTGTGCCCTCCAGCGCTCAGATCTGCAGCACTTCATCCACTGGTGTGATTTATGAGCTTACATTTCCCTCAGATTGCTGCCATCGATTAGCATCAGCTCGAACCTGCGCTATTCAGCTGAGCTGCTTTCGTTCCTCCTGAAACAGCAGAACAATATGTTACAGCGAGATGGAGCGTTAGAAAGTGTGAGATGATCCAGGTTCTGCCGTCTGCCCACGGATCTCCTGTAGCCTGCTTTCAGCTGTGGAGGTGTCACTACACTTGGCTAACGAGAGCATGTGCTAATTCAGGGCTTCCGCGTACCAAATGAGTTGCTTTTAACACTATTGCAGACATGGAGACCACACACGCGCGCGCACACACACACACACACACACACCACAAAATGTTACGTAGCGCTTATTTTATTCTGTCACAGCTTCCAGAACAACTTTTACTTCATTGTTTATCCAGTCACATTTCGTTTTGTTTACATTGTTCAGATGGCCACACCCACATGTAACTAGCTCCTCCTACCAGCAGCTAAAACTTTCTCTCTTTGAGTAACAATTACATTGATGTAAATCACGTGTCTGTGTTAACACATTAGCAACAGCTGCTACTAATAAAACCATTAGCCAACGTCACTAGCAAACTAGCAATGATTAGCCTCTTATACTGTATAAGCCAGTAGCCAGGATAGTCTGGAAGATCTCCCAAAAAAAAAACCCCATGAACCATTATGTCATTTAAAGCTACCTGGGTTCTCCTGCAAGCTAGATAATGTTAAGCGTAGTCTAATAATGTAAACATCGTAGCCAAATCTGTTCACAAGTAATTGATTGCAAACGAACATGCGTAAATTTAAATAAGTGTGGATTATATTGTTATTTTGTTGTTCCCATAGTGTCCATGTGTGGGATGGTGGATGAATGGATGGGGGGATGGATGGATGGGGGGATGGATGGATGGATGGATGGATGGAATAAACCCCAGGAATGAATGTGACCTGAAGTGGCTGCTGCGTGATGAAGCGTGATGTTCAGGCCCGAGCTGCTCCTCTGTTCCTGCAGCATCGTGTTCCAGTCACTCATTCATGCGGAGAAATGATAACAAAACGCCGGAGCTGGAGGCTGAGAACAAAACCGGTGTTCACTCTGTACACAAAGATCAGGACGTAGCGTCCCACAGCAGATTTATGCAGCGTTACGAAGCCATTAGTTCAGAGTTCAAATGAGTTCTGAGTTTAGTTCTGTTTTGCTCTGGATTTACTGTAGAAATGTTAATGAAGGATCAGACTCGATCCCAAAGCAGCATTACAGAATTCAAGAGTTAAACAGAATTTAAGAGTTGAGGTGAGCAATGTGTGTTTATCCCTGAACCCATGGAGACTGTGGTGAAGGAAAAAGTCCCTCAGAAGTTATGAAGAAGAAACCTTGAGAGGAACCAGACTCAAAAGGAGAACCTTATCCTCATTTGGGTGACATCAAGAGTGTGATTATAAAAATACATTAATATATAACCTGAGGGAAAGATGTAGAATAATCGATTTGGATTATTTTCACCAAGTCACCAGAGCAGTTCCCAGAACCTTTCTGAGAGTGGCTGCTTCATGGTGGGTCCATAAGCATCTCAAGGTCTCAATCTAACTTCCTAAAGTGTTCCTCACCCAGTTCTTTAAGTAATTCCCTGTAAATTTCTATATCGGCATGATGTTTGCATTATATGGAATATCATGTGTGGATGGTTTACATACCTTGTTGAGATGGTTTATCAACAGTGTACTGATCTCCTCCTCGTAGGGGCAGTACGCTTTTTGGGTGCGCCATCTGGATCAACCGTACAATGTAGTCACTTCAGTGATGTTCCACCTGAACCAATCAACCTCTTAATCCCATCATTATGACTCCACGTCTACAGAAAGCATCAGTATTATAGAGAAGTGCAGTAGATCAGAGCTGCATCACACACAGGATCTCATACAGTCAGAATGAACATCATCACTAACACAACAAACACAATGATCACAATTCAACACGTCTCCTTTCAATGGAGCCACAACTGCACCTCCACATACATCACCTCCAGCAGAAACACACACACACACACCTCCACATACATCATCTCCAGCAGAAGCACTGAGATTCACCTCCTCACATCACCCCAGTGTGCATTGTTTCTGCACATTACAGTTTTCCTGGGGATTTGAAATGAAGGCAAATTGTGTGTTTTTGTGTAAATTCTACAGGAAAGAAAACGCAAAAGTATAAACAGTTCATGAAAAAGTGTAATTGTTTTGGTAAACTTTCATCATGACGTCCAGCTTTTCTTGTAAAGTCCGTCTTGAAAACATCCTTGTAAGTGAGTCTGTGACCAAATTAGTTTCTTCTCTCTGTCGATCATTGTGGAATCTAAAAACAGCTACTAAAAACATAAAAGATGGCCTTATCTAGAGCGACTTCCATCTGAGCAGTTGAGGGTTAAGGATCCAGCAGTAACAGCTTGGTGGTGCTGGGATTTGAACATGTGGCCATCCGATCCAGAGTCTAATGAGTTAACCACTATTAGCTTAACCACCTTTAACTACTATAGGCTATTAAATCCACTTGAATATATTCGAGCTTGTGCAGTTTGCTGCAGATGCGGTTTGTGAGCTCTGACTAGTGAAGTTCTCTGAACCATCCAGTCAAAGGCCATGAAAACTGCGACGTTCTTGTACAAACAACATGGATTTGAATCTCCAGGCCCGGCAGTGTTTATTGTGAAGGGCTTAAAGCATCCCCTTGACCCCGGCAACACGTGATGTGATAACAGAAATCTGATTGGATAGAAACTCTAACCTGAATTTCCACTAATTGTGCTGCTCCTTGCAGCAATGCACCTGCTCTGGCTGTCCAGAACATCCAGATCAGTCTCCTCCTGGTGAAGATGATTCACTGTTCATTTGGAACAGTCAGGGTTCTTTGCATCATAAGAGAGAGCTTTATTCGTCCCACAGTGGGGAAATCTCTAAACATCTGATTTCTGAGTAATGACGGTTTTACATTTGTTCAATTTAAGACAGACATGTTCTCCTCCTTGGAACAGTTCACGTTTTGTTTAGATATTGTGACTGTCAACAAAGCTGGGAACTTCACTTGAACTAGAAGTCAAGTCCCTACGATGAAGCCAGCTCCATTAAGATATACTTTCAATGGCTTGGATGTATGTGGAAGATCTCTTGTTATTGAGCTATAAACCCTATTGACCACCTTTAGGATGAACGTGAATGCTGACTGCACCCCAGGCCTCCTCACCTTCAGTACTTGACCTTGCAAATACCCTTGTAGCTGAACAAACACGAATCTCCACAAAATCTAGTGGAACATCTTTCCAGAAGATTGGAGGTTATTATAACAACAAAACACACTTTTATCCGTATGGTGTTTTTACTCTTTCTGTAAGCATGGTTTTAGTTCAGTGTCTTTCAAGTTATGACATGTTTGGTGTCTAAAGTATTTATATTTTTGCACTGATGCTACAAAAGCTAACCTCATGTAATTAGCTGCTGTTCTGTTACAGGCATCACTCCCACTCCGACTGAGAGTCTGCAGCCGCTGGAGGAGAACAAACACGCAGAAGATAACTCCGAGCCGGTCGACACCTGACACACACACACAGGTGGGTTTTACACTAGAACACACACTTAACTCAGTTCTGAGATCCAACATGTTCTGAACAGGAAGCAGGACAGGGTCATCCACGATCCAGAGAAGAGGAATGTAACTTCCTGGAATAAATAATGATAGTAATGTAGCACATACATATTCCAGGTCTTCAAGTCTGCTTGATCCTCTTCCAAATAGTCATCTGACACATTGGTGTGTGTGTGAGGGAGAAGGTGCTGTTCTGTGCAGAAATGTCGGGTGTACCTGCATGAAGGAGCTGATGATTGCAGGATCACTGCTCTCTATTTCATTTCCTTTGCAGTCTGGAAAGTTCTCCTTTGATCTGTTCTGAAATTCCGAGATGAAACGCTCCCTGAACAGCCGTTTGAGCTGCGGCTGTTTAACATCTTCACTAATCATCTTATTATCAGCACCAGGACTGGGTCAAGAAACCCCTCAGGACTACTGAATGAACATTCTGACAGAAGCCTCCACGTCCTTGATTAGGAATATCAGGAACCGAGGCCACACTTCTTTGATGTGACCCAAAGGCCATGCCTTCTTCACTGGGTCTGTCACAGAGACCACCACTATTTCACTAAGACTAACAGGGACAGAGGCCACACCTCCTTTATTGGATCTGATATCAGAGATCACACCTCCTATAAGGAGACAGACCTTTTTCACTAGACCTGAGCGATACAGACCAGGACGTCTCCTACACTCGACCTGACATGTACAGAGACCAAGCCTCCTTCACTGAGACAGACCGAGACCATGCCTTCTTCACTGAAACAGACGAGACCATGCCTCCTTCCCTGAGACAGACCGAGACCACGCCTCCCTCCCTGAGACAGACCGAGGCCACGCCTCCTTCCCTGAGACAGACCGAGACCACGCCTCCTGCCCTGAGACAGACCGAGACCATGCCTTCTTCACTGAGACAGCCCGAGACCACGCCTCCTTCCCTGAGACAAAGCGAGACCACGCATCAGTGACGGAAACCTTACGCCATGTTGGCTGTAATTTTTCATCGTTCTAAACCTGTGGGTTTTCCTGTAATGCATCTCATTTATATTTATATTATTGGCTCCTCAAACGTTTATTGTCAAAAGACAGAAGGTCGGCTGCTAACAGAAGCCTCCAGTAATAAAGTGACTCTTCCTGGTTATTGTGTAATGGTTGTGTAGTTTGAGGAAAATGAAACCTGCAGCCTGGCGCTCAAAGCCGAGAGCAGCAGCGAGGCACGACTGCAGCAAAAATAGGAGACAGATGCAGAGTGCTTTATTCAGTTTCTGTTCAGGGGGTGTGCTGGAGGAGCATTACGACACTGTGTGTGTGTGTGTGTGTGTGTGTGTGTGTGTGTGTGTGTGTGTGTGTGTGTGTATTTTGGATTTCTCTAAGGTGGATTTGGGGAACTGGATATGGCGTCCTGCTCTAAATCTCCATAATTAAAACCAGCTCAGAGTTAACGCCGCTGTGGCTGAGATTCGCTCCAAATGTAAGGCGAATTTCCAGAAAAATGGGAATGTGTGAGGTCATATTTCCTTCAGCTGCTCGCTGTTCTGATGAGAAACAACATGATGATGATGATGATGATGATGATGGCATCCCCAATGACCGTACATTGTACAGACAGATCATACAGACGCCTATAATTACTACAAAACAAATGTAAACGAAGTCCTAATGTAAATAGTGGATTCTAATTGGCTGGAAGTTCAGGTTGGAGTTAAAACATTGAATGTGCAGGTTGTTTGCATGTATTAGTTGAATCTAAATGAATGCGCTTCTTATAAACACCTGTAAACATCAACATCCAGTTCCAATTTCATAAAGAATTTCTGTGTTTGATGGATATTTGGTGATTCTGATTTTAAAGATGAATATGATGAACTGGAAACATACAAATGAGAAACAGAACAAAAAAACAGCACCAGGCAGAAACTCAAACAGCTTCATTATATATCAGTAACTTTATTACAACTTATAAATGAATGTAATCTTCTGACACTACTTTATCTGTGTGTGTGATTTGAAGCGTCAGAATTGTAGATGTAATGAAGCGTTATTTTGATTCCCCCAAGATGTGTGTATCTGGTCTGATAGAGAGCTATTAGCTGAAACCTGATCTGTTCTTTGTTTTACACACAAAGTGGTAAAGCAAAGCATGAGGACTGAACATCTACAAGTGTGTGTGTGTGTGTGTGTGTGTGTGTGTGTGTGTGTGTGTGTGTGTGTGTGTGTGTTTAGTGCATGCACGATTGTGTGTGTATATAAATAACCTTTTGGTCTTTCTAATACACTTCTAAATCAAGCTGTTCATTTTACTCTGCTAACATTAGACAGCTCCTGTCTGTCTGTCTGTCTGTCTGTCACCCCTCCTGTCTATCTGTCTCTCTGTCTGCCAACCCTTCTGTCTGTCTCACTTTGCCACCCTTTATGTCTGTTTCTGTTACTCCTCCTGTCTGTCTGTCTCGTTGCGACTCCTTCTGTCCGTCTGTCTCATTGTTACCCCTCCTGTCTGTCTGTTTTTTGGCCACCCCTTCTGTCTGTCTGCTTTACCATCATCATGTCTTTCTTTCTGCCAAACCTCCTGTCTGTCTCTCTGTCTGTCTTTTAGCCTGTCTGTCTGTGTGTCTCCCCACTGATCTCTATCTCAGTCCTAATTAAACCTGCTGGTACCACACATCTTGTCTGTCTGTCTCTCTTCTATTTGTCTCACTTCCATCTGTTTCCCCACTTGCTCTCTCCATCATCCTGTCCATCTCCTCAACTGTCTCTCTTTCCATCACCCTGTCTGTCTTTCTTTTCTTACCTGTCTCTCTGTCCCAGTCTTCTCACCTGTCTGTCTGCTTTCTTGTAGTTTTTATATCACTTTTAATATGGTTTCCAGTCTCTCTGTCTGTAATGTCTTCCATTTTTGTCTCTCTCTCTCTCTCTCTCTCTCTCTCTCTCTCTCTCTCTCTCTCTCTCTCTCTCTCTCTCTCTCTCACACACACACACTGCCCACTTTGTTACGCTTTTCTATCTGCTTATACTCCACTCATTACCCGTATGACCTTTGACCCTAGAACTTTTGTAGAACACAGTATTTATTTGGCGTCTTGCAGTGACACAGAGTCGACCCGGATTAACGCTCTCGCTCACATCTGCCTCCAATTTCTGTTCTAGAACACAACGTATGAATGGGTTATGGGTTAGGAAACATGGGAAAACTACACACACACACACACCCACACACACACACACAGTAACAGATGGGCCTCACTTAAATGTTTTGTTCAGATAAGATCTAAACGTTTCAGTTGGTGGACGTTTCAGTTACAGAAGCTAATTAGCAAGAGTACAATTTCACGTAGCTTGAAATAACGATAGCTTGACTCAGCTAGTGCTGTTAGCATTAGCATTTTAGCAAAAAAACACTTTGGGAGATGATGTTATAGGAAACAACCCAAAAAACACAAATGTATCACAGCACTAGCTAGCTCACATCGAATTGTATGCTATCGCTGCTGCTGGCGAAGTTAGCTTCCCCTTATTATGTTAGCAGAAGTAATAATCATGTAAAAAAATCTACCGTTTGTCTGATCCTGCTAACTTTTCTGTAGTACTCATTTCGGTGGTACTGCTGCGACAGACAGACACACACACACACACACACACACACACATACACACACAAACGTTCAAAAAGTTGTTTATGCAATTTATGTACACCTAAGGACCAGGCAAAAACCTCACGCTGATGTGAATAGAATGAAGTCATCAGCTATAAACAGTGTGTAGGGGTGTGTGTGTGTGTGTGTGTGTGTGTGTGTGTGTGTGTGTGTGTGTGTGTGTGTTTTGGTGTAAAGTACAGTACAATAACTTGTGGGTGTGAGCTGAACTGTCTCATATCGATTCTGTGTTCGGTAATAGTGACGTTTCAGCCCAGACTGGGGTGTGTGTGTGTGTGTGTGTGTGTGTGTGTGTGTGTGTGTGTGTGTGTGTGTGTGTGTGTGTGTGTGAATATACCTGTGGGAATTGCATCTGTATGAGATGAGATGAGAGCGGTGTTGCTCAGAGCCAGACGCTGGATCAGCTCACTGCTCTGTATGGGGGGGAAGGGAAGTGTGTAGAAAGGATTAAAACCAGGCCGTTTTTGTGTGTGTGTGTGTGTGTGTGTGTGTGTGTGTGTGTGTGTGTGTGTGTGTGTGTGTGTGATTATTGTTATTACCATCTCCCCGACCCCTGGTTTTAAACCCCTTCTCTGCTTTCTCATTACGTCGGACCCCAGAGGATTGTAGGTCGTGTAACTGTTTACAGCCTCGACCCTGGAGCGCTAACGCTGAGGTCCTGACCATGTGACGAGCTTTGGGTCATCATAACCACCAGCTTGTGTCGTCATGAATACAAATCCGTTTGGCCGTGGGTCCCTGTCATTTTAGGGTGTTTGTTCAATTACCTGAAATCACACATGTTGTCATGGTGACGTATCACAACGCTAATGTTAAATGAGGCCGCTAGTTCTTTAGCTAGCTGTGTTTGTGTTTAAATGTGGGGAAGCTAAATATTTGTAAAGTAGGAAGTAAAATTTGACAGGCTGTAAACATTACTCCTGTATTCATTCTAAAGTACAATTCTTATCTTACGCAATACTAATAAACAAAATCCAGGCGCAACAGAGCAGGTTGCTGATAAAAGCAAAGCCCTGAGCTCACGTCCATGGGCTTCATTTTCCTCCACGGCCATTTGATCAAAAACTCCATAAACGTGCCATAAAGAAGCGCCTTGTGTCATAAAAATGCTTTGTCACAGTAATTTCCGGCTTGGTCGCTGAGGCCACACACACACACATACACACACACACACACACTCTCTCTCCATCCTCTCTCATCCCTCCAGTGTGATTTTATTTACGACCCTGCAAGTTTTATTTCCGCTGTTTTTTTTTTTATCTTTTCTCGTCCGAAAGCCCCGCAGCTTCTTGGCACAGACCCGAGCACCGTCTCGCTGTAGTGCTGCTGACTCAGCCTTTTCTTTTTTTCTGTTCATGCACAGGGGTAATGCGTGAGGTGAAGCGGAGGGCGGAAAACCGTGAGGGATGAACATTTTTGCAGTCGTGCGTCGCTCCGTTGCACACAAACAATCTCGAGCTTAATAACTTTTTTGGTTTGTTTGTTTTAAAGGGAAGTACGTTTTTGACGTGTGAGAAGAAACCCAAAAGTGACTGCAAGCACGACTCGAAAATTTATTTTAATTCGCTTTGGGAAAACTCTAACGATTTTAAACAATTACAGTATGTGGGGGGGGGGGGGGGGGAAGTCTGAATATAAACTAGATATTGGGATGTAATTTTTAATTTGCTTTACAAAATTTAATGTTCTAACTACAATCTTCTAATTGCCCACCAAAGCCCAGCAAAGGCCCACCCAATCTCACCCAGGCCTCCCTAAACCCTCCAAGCTTAAAAAGGCTAAACCTTAGCCCACCCAGGCTTCACTAAGGTCTACCTGACCCCAGCTAGGCCCAACAAGGCCTATCTGATCCCATCCAGGTCCACCTAATCAGCCCACCTAGGCCCACCCCCGCCTCCACAACTCATACGAATAATCTAAAAATGATGCAGCTGGTGCGTTTGCAGGGTTCTAATGATTATGCTAATGAGGTTTATTTAGAACTCAGTTAGGTGCTTTGGTTCTTTGAAATACAAATGTAAGTGAATTGAATGTTCCTGATTCATATAAATTACCAGAAATAATTGGTGCCCTGAGGTGGAAATGTAGAACACTGATTATTTCTTCCAGACTTTTTACACATCTGATCTTGAATGAATTTTCTTTTGATTCAGTTATACAGTTTATGCTGTGATGTCACATCACATGTTTCTTTAATCTGATTGGTCCTTTATGTTTTAGGTGTAAGAGACGGAGCATACATAAGGAGGGGGTTTCCGAACAGCCTGGTAAACTTCTTCATCCTGGCATCCTGAGTGCACTGAATTTATTTATTTACCAACAAGGGGGAAGGAGGCTCATAGACATCAGAGCATGAAGCCCAGCTGCTGAGACGGCGCTCACACACACCCTGCTTACCAGGCTGGATGTGTGTGTCCCTTGCCGGAGTCCAGAGCCGAAAACACCACGGCGGCCTCCCAGAACCCAGCGGAAATGCCCACCGAGACGCTGCCACCAGATAGCAAGGCGTTGGGTGCTGGGGGCGCCGTGGCTTCGGCTGTACCTCTCCGAATACTAAACAAAGGTCCTGAATATTTTAGACGAGCAGCCGAACCCAACCCAAAGCGCCTCAGTGCTGTGGAGCGACTCGAAGCTGACAAAGCCAAGTACGTCAAGAGCCAGGAAGTGATCAACGCAAAGCAGGAACCGGTAAAGCCTCAGGTTCTTGCAAAACGGAGCCCGGCGGTGAGTTCAGCTCTCAAAGCTTCCAACAACAACGCCAAGTCAGACACCTGCGCCAGCACCAAGCGTGAAAATCTCAACCTGGAGATCCTGAAGAACCTGCTCAACAGCTCGTCTTCAGCAGAAGGACCTGCGAAAAGCTCAGTGGCGAGGAGTTGGGCACCAGAATCTGGACATCGCTCTTTTCCTGAGTCCTTAAATGTTCCAGCTGCAGCCTTTCATGGCCGGAAAAGCCCCCAAAACCTGAATCTAAGTCGTGGACTTATGGAGAACCATGGGGCCGAGGGCGATCATTTGCCACTCCATGCATCTCAGAGTTCCTCGGACATCCGGCGTCTGTGTAACGGGAAACCGTTCCGTTCAGGACGCAGTAGCAGTAGCAGCTCAGCTCCTCCGCTACCCCCAAAACCAAGTGCAAAGGCTTTAGGAATCTCTGACAATGCAAAGTGTGCAGCTAAAACAGAACTAGAAGTTCGCCGACCCTCACTGCATCGATCCAAATCAGACTTGAGCGACCGTTTGGCTCGGTCCGGTGCGGATGCAGAGAGGTTCTTCAACTACTGCGGGCTGGAACCGGATGAGCTTGAGGGTTTTGTCGAAGGCTTCGGACGCGCAAGTTCCGACATTGTATCACTAAACTTCCGTAGCGCAAGCATGATCAGCTCGGACTGTGGGCGCTCGCGACACACCGACGACAACGACGACCTTTCCAACGAAGAGGACGAAGAGGAACGAGTCCCGTATGGGATCTCCGCCGTGGAGCGCAATGCTCGCGTCATCAAATGGCTCTACAGCATCAAGCAAGCGCGAGAATCTCAGAAAGTCTCGCACGTTTGAGGTTTCACAGATTACGGACTAGCCGGGGCCTCTCATGTCTCGCTTCTGACTCAACTATCAAGTGCACTGTCTTTATCCTGAAGGACTGGAACAAGCCGTTTGTTTTTCTTTATAGGTTAACAGCTTTTATTGTTTTATTTTTTGTTTTAATCGCTTTTCATGTCTTCAGATTCCGCATGGCCTCTTCACACAAACCACAATTTCACGCGGCCTCCGATTCGTCACGTGTCCGTTAAAAGGAGGCTCATTTACTGAACGACTCCGACTCAGAATGGGTTTATGTTCTTCTTTCCTCCTCTGTTTTTTAACTTGCTGTTTTTAGATTGTTGTTTTCTGTCTGTGTCAGGACACACTGAGCCAGGAAGCCATACGCGAATGAATGCAGAGCATCAGTGTCTTTTAGATGTCTTTAGTTTTCCTCGCTTTCCATTTTTAAATGTGCGTGTATCTCTGTGTGTGTGTGTGCGTGTGTGTGTGTGTGAGTCGGTGTTGCAGAAGCATGTCTTGTCCTTTTTAAAAGTATTGGCTTCCACCAGGACGGTTACACACCCCCTCGTGAGTTTCCTCCGTTCCGTTCAGCGTCCGTCATCACGTCTCGGTTATGACATCATATCGTTTCTGATCAGTGTAAATGTGTAAATTCTGTAAGATGATGTGTATATAATTTTCGATTCCATGTCAAAAGAAAAACACAAAAAAAGTAAAACTAAACAACAAAAAAACAATCCCTGGTGTTGTGTGATGAAGATCCTGAGATGCTGTTCCCATCCTGTAGCTCTTGCTTTGGTCCTTCTTTTTTCTCCTCTTTTCTCACATTGCCGCTCTGTGTCCATGGCCGACTCTGTACATCGCTGTTCTTATAAATAACTACATTAAAATGTGAGGTATATTCCAGCTGGAGTTGCTCCTTTAAAGATTTGTTTACATTATTAGTCATTTATAATCGTTTGAATAAATGGCTAATTTGCCATCTTTTGCCATCAGTCCCTTTTGTACAGTGATGTGTGTTTTTTTCTAATAAATTTCTGGTGATAAACGTTGGATTAACGGGACAAATTCGCGCAGTTGGCTCAAGTCTGAAAGAGGTTTTTGCATGATAAATGGACAGAAGGATGGAAAAAGGACAATTCAGCATTTTCTAGGAGTAAATGAATCTCAAGTAAAGGTCAGGTGGGATCTCTCTTTTTTTTTTTTAAACCGATTTTCTATTAGCGTGAAGAAAACTGGAAAGTAAGCGTGGTGTGGTAATACATGGTGGAGGCTGAGTTGGCCTCCAAAAGCTCTAATTTGTAGCCAACGATGTTGCACGTTACTTAGCTGTTGGAAGTGAGCAGGCTAGTCAGTAGTAGCTTAACCGTATGAAAAAATGCTTTTTCTGTTGCTTTACACAGTACGGATACTCACAAACATCTCCGAATGTCTCACAAACATCTCACTTAACACAGCTCCTATATCTCACCATCACCTATAAAAATCATTAACACAAACACCTTCAAACATCTATCACACCAAACACCTCCTTCCATCTCACTTTAAATATATCACCCCAAACATCTCAAAACATCTTAAATTTCCAAATATTTTAAAAACATCTTTCAAAACCTCCTAACAAACATCTCACAAACATCTCAAAAATACCTCCTAACATCTCCAAACTTCTCACTCCAAAGACATCTTGCAACCATTTTAGCACCTCACAAACATCTCTCAAGCCGGATGTCACAGGAGACACATCAGAGAGGAACTTCAAAACAGGCTGAACAACTCCTATATCTGTATCTCGAGCCTGTGGATCTGCTCTCCACCTGAATAAACGTGTGATTCCTCCTTCTACCCGAACACCATGGAGGTCTGCTGGTCTTTCTTTTCTTTTTTTATTGTATGCATTCTCAAGGCTACAGGAAATGACCTAATTCGTCACAAATGTTTGGAGAAACTCAGCCTCAACTGTGGAGGCCCCACGCTGCCACAAACCTCCACTCACATGTGCACCAGGAGGCTGCAGGTCTTTAATGCCTTTAACACAGCTGGTCCTTCTGTAATCTGAGCTGAATTCCTGAATTTGTGTAAAACATAATCCGGAAAAGCTTTGGATTCGGAGAAGAATCGGAGGAATCGACATTTGAACAGTTTTATTAAAAGCAGGCTGCAAGGCCTTCTGGGTAAACCCTACTCCTCTCTTCAGAAACACTCTGAAATGGTTTATGATGACTCTCGTGCTACTCCTGACATCCCAGTGATCCTGACACCTTCAGCTCCCCAGAACGTCCTGATCCCTACGTCCCAATGCCCTGCTCCTGGATGAGATTTGAATCCTCTGGAACCCACTCGCTGATGCTAAAGATGGCCTCCAACATGAACAGCATGAAGATCACCATGAGATCACTGTGGATGGAGAATATTTACATAAATCTGGATGTGGATGTTCTTCCTGACATAGATTTAGGACTAAAAAGAGTTGGCACCATGAAATAAGGGTAATAATTGTTACTGCTTCTTTACTTTCTTTTTTTTTTTTTTATACTATTTAACTCTATTTGTAATCCATGATCACTTCCTGTTTCACTGAGGTTAAAATATGAAAATCATTCAGATTAGTCATAAAAGTTGACTCATGTTTACATGGGGTGCCAATAATCCTGGAGCTGAGAGTAAACGTGTTTTGTACGGGCTCTGGGCAGGGTTCATTGTCGCCCCCTGTATGCCAGACGACTGCACTGACGCTCAGGTTTATTGATACTGTATTTGTTACAGGACGTCCTTGCTGTGTGCTGAGATGGACTGATCCAGTTTTGGGGAGGTTCTGACCCGCTGTGTGTCATAAAATGACTCAATTTAAACTTTGTTTAATATAAGTTGTTACATTTATTGTAACAGTTTTGCATTGAGGTGTCTGGCATTTCTGGTGTCCTTTTTAAAGTTTTTCCCTCATGAACCTCAAGGAGTTTTGCCCTCACCACTGTTACCTCTGGCTCGCTCATTACGGATTATAAATGTATACATTTCTATCCTCTAACTTTAATGTGCATGTTGTATGAGTGGTCTGCTGGCCAATCTGCATTGAGTTCACATTCTATAAATAAAAGCAGTGTGAAGGTTGAACGCAACGTAATGGGAGACGTATCAGAGTCCAAACGAAGACAAATTGTCGATGCGTGTCTGGCTGGTGCATCTGTGACAAGGACAGCAGATCCTTGTTGTGTAGCTAAAGTCACACTGATGACACGGTAATGTCAGCGTAGCACCACACACACAACAGACCACATCACACAGGAATAACTGTTAATGCAAGCTGAAGATGTTTACAAGGACGTCCAGGTCAACAGGTTTGTATCCAAAAAAACATAAAAGTACAAAACTACAGCTGCCCAAATCACTACAGGATTAAATGTGCACCTTGACTCTCCTGTTTCCAACAAAACTCCATCAGGAGCTCCACAGGGACATTATGCATGATCGAGGTGCTCTGGCTGTTAGTCGCTTGTGCCAAAAACAAACGTCAGTTTTGAAAGAGACATTTTGTGGTGTGAACGATGTAAAATGTAATGTTCTCCGATTCTCTTTTCCACATCTGGGAAAGTTACTGTGTGGAGAAGCCACCAAAGAAGCCTCTAAGCAGGACTGTGTCGTGCCACATGGGTGAATAAGTGATTGGTGCAGTATCATGCCATTCCCCCGTTCCACTACCTGCCTGAGGTGAGCATCACTGCCAAGGACTACCAAATTATTCTGGAGAACGAGGTGCACCCAGTTGTTTCAACATTGTACCCAGAAGGTGGTGCCATGTATCAGGATAGAAATACACCAATATACAGGTAAAAAAGTGATGAACATGAAAGTAAAGTTGAACATGTCTGATGGCCTGCACAGTCACCAGATCTCAAAATCTTTGAGCCACTTTGCGTGTTCTGGAGTTGAGAGACAGAAAATACTTTACCAACATGATGATGTGACCTGGCAACTGTTCCACAAGAAGAATGACTCAAAATTCCTTCTGGTCACTGTACCAGAGAAAAGGAGGCCCAAAACCTTCCTAAAAAATGATTTGTAAAACCAAGTTTTTCCGTTTCATTGTCCAACCCAGAGGTCACAGTATGTATCTGCATATGTGAAGATGTGATGTATGTGATTTCGAGGTGGTATCAGAAAGTTCGGAGACTCGCTCTGTTTATGAGAAAGTACTTTATTTATCTAAGTTTACACACTATCAACTTAGTCCTCTTACAGAGCAATACAGCTCCCAGCGTTCCTGCCACTTCTGGAACGTGTCCTGGAGGTCTTCTTTTCGAAGCGTGTGGAGCACCTTCTGCGATTCGTGCCGGATCTTCAAAACAGTGAGCTGGATCTTCCTCTTCGGGAAGAGGGTGAAGTCTGCAGGAGAACAATCTGGTAAGTAGGGTGTGTGGATTGTTTTTTTTTCCGACGATCATTTTCAGGGGTTGAGCTCGTTGAAGCGATCAAAACACCTCGAACGTCTCGTCGCAGCATCGCCGTATGTCAAACGTGTGTCACATCAAACGTCTCTGTGGCAGATTTGTGGCAGTTTCATGCAGAATTTTACGTTTGCTTTTTGTTGATGCTAAAATCACAGACATGGGAACACACGTGGGTCAGAACAGCACCAGTTAGTCTCCAAACTTTTTACTACCACCTCATATATCATAATGTGTACACACACACACACACACACACACACACCACAGCATGCTGGAATTCTGAATTGTGATTGGTCTGGATGTGTTGATTCATTTTTCTTTCTACATGTATTTCAGTTCCAGGTTTACAATAACATGCTGGTTCTCACATTATACTCATTTCTATAGCAAGGGCAAGTTCATGAGGGCTTTAATCATTAATGCTTATGTAAGATTTATGGACGACGTCTTCAGTGTCCAGCACTTTGTAACAGTCAGTGGTAAAGCTGTAACTTTAAACTTTACGTTTCTCTGTGGTTTCTTTGACTTCAACATAGATATCAGCATGATCAATGTAACCATATAAGGACAAAAGTATCTGTTATTGTGTAATAAAATGTAATAAAGGAATAGTTGTGGAGTTGCTGTGGTAGAAGAGGAATAAAATTCCAAAAAATAGTGCTGATAAAAGCAAAGTCATTAGTTTTATACAGTATTTGATTTTCACAGTAACACACTGAGGGTTCGAGTCCTTATTTGGGAATCGTCCCGCCGTGTCCGCTGAGAGTTTCCCGTCAGCCTCGTCGTCCTGATACGATCATATCGTGTGTGATATTATAACTCGACACACACTTCAGCAAATCTGCACAGATTTCGTTCCCAGCATTCTGGTCTTATCAGCTCTGAGCTCAGATCCCAATGAACAGAGTGTCAGGGCTTCATCCATATCGAAGATAGAGACTCTCCCTCTCTCTCTCTCTCTCACTCACACACACACACACACACACACACACACACACTGAAGTGTTAGCTGAGATCAGACAGGCACTGTAAATATTTCCGTCTCACGTCTGTCAGTTCAGCATTAAGCTCTTACATACCTACATTTTTCACTTTCCAGTTGCACCTTCATCCCAAATGTGTGTAATTATTATTTGTGTGATTCACCATCGCCTCCAAATTCTACTGCTTTTTGTGCTACACTGAAAACACATTTAGGTTTGAGATAAAAAGCTCAGTTTGATCAGAACAGATCAGAACTCGCATTTAGACGTGAAACGTGCGATAATCTTACAATTCTAATGAACAAATGTATAGGCATTAAACGTTTACAGCACACTGTGTACTTTATAAACTCTTTATCACTGTAAAGCTGTAAAACAATGTCAACTGTTATAATTAACTGCCCTAACATACAAGTTTTTTGAGATACGAGCGGTCACTCTGTTGATTTTTTGCTTTGTTACGCGAGCAAAAATTTAAGGTACGAGCTCAAGACGCCTCAGTCAGTGTTGCTGATTCGTCTCGATACACACGCACACAAACAAAGGTTTGAATGTGCGCGCGCACTAACACGTGGCTGTGACGAATCTCGAGATGAATCAGCAACACTGGCCTCAGTCAGTCTGCTTGTTTACCTCGCTGTCGAAGCATCTTTGATCAGTTGTGCTCGCGTTTTGTGCTTTTTGTATATTTACAGTACTTTATCACATTTCTTTTTATAACTATGGGTCTGAAGTAAGTGAGGGAAAGGTCAGTGCTCAGAAGAAGATGATGTTTATTGAATTAAAGCGTGAAATCGTGGGAAAACATGAGCAAGGTGTGTGAGTGATCGACTTGGCGAGGCAGTACGGGCGTAGTACTTCACTGATATGTACTACACTTAACCAGTTTATTTCTTTACATTCTCTTTTATTATGTTTTTATACAATATTTGTCATTTATAAAAAAAAAAAAAATTCTTATTCAAAAACACGTAACAAAAACAACTGGGGTGGCATTGTGGGGGCTGGAACGGATTAATGGCATTTCAATTCATTTCAATGGAGAAATTTGCTTTGAAATACGAGCAAGATTACAGAACGAATTCAACTCGTATGTCGAGGATCCACTGTACAAGTAAAAACAAACTGAATCGACTTAAAACAACTTTTGATTGTGTGTTTGTGGTGTGTTAGTATGAGCTAGTGGTGTTTTAAAGTGTGTTGGTGTGTTGATTGTGTGTTTGTGGTGTGTTAGTGTGTGCTAGTGGTGTTTTAAAGTGTGTTAGTGTGTGTTTGTGGTGTGTTAGTGTATTGATTGTGTGTTGATTGTGTGTTTGTGGTGTGTTAGTGTGTTAATTGTGTTTGTGTAGTGTGTTTTGTGTGTTTGTGGTGTGTTAGTGTGTGCTAGTGGTGTTTTAAAGTGTGTTGGTGGTGTGTTAGTGTGTGTTTGTGGTGTGTTGATTGTGTGTTTGTGGTGTGTTAGTGTGTTAATTGTGTTTGTGTAGTGTGTTTTGTGTGTTTGTGGTGTGTTAGTGTGTGCTAGTGGTGTTTTAAAGTGTGTTGGTGGTGTGTTAGTGTGTTTGTGGTGTGTTGATTGTGTGTTTGTGGTGTGAGTGTGTGTTTGTGGTGTGTTGATTGTGTGCTTGTAGAGCATTAGTGTGTGCTAGTGGTGTATTTGTTGTGTTTTAGTGTGCTTGTGGTGTTTTATTGATTGGTGTGTGTGTGTGTGTGTGTGTGTGTGTGTGTGTGTGTGTGTGTGTGTGTGTGTGTTGTAGAACAGTACTCAAGAACAGTTGGATGAGGAGACTCCTCTCTGTGGCGTAAATGTGCACACAGCGCCCTCTGCTGTTCATCGTTACTTTGTACAGTTTCACACACCGGCAAAAAAACACGCCGTTTCTTTAAAGGTGTGTTAGGGAGCGTGTCAAAAACCAATTTAACCGGAAGTGAATTCAGGTATAAACAAAAGAAACATTCCGGACCGAAATTGTCTTTGGTTTTCTTTTTCCCCACTCATGTAATACACTTGTTCAGTCACTGGGTTGTGCTGTTGTCAGGTGTTCAAGCATGAAATGCTGAAACCCTATTGTTATTGTAGAGATTATTATTATTATTGTTATTATTATTATTATTATTATTATTATTATTATTATGCAGACTAAATCGTAAGGTTGAGTTGAAACTTGGCCAGGTGGTCGAGCTCAATAAGGGGAGAGTTTGCAAAGTATCACTATTATTTCTACTTTGGCAAAAATGGCAATAACTCATGAACAGAATGAGATTTCTTCATGAAACTTGGTATGTGTGTCCATGTACTCGATCTTTGGTAAAAAATAAAAAATGCATAGCTCTGCCACTTGGTGGCACTAAACATGGGGAAAATGAAAAACTGCTATAACTATGCCTGAAACTTGGCATGTGGAGTCTCCGAGTTATGAGGACATTTGCGTATCTCAAAAACCATAACCACCATCCACCAATGGCGTTTGGTCATCTGTTAGACGGAGGCCAATCAAAACAAAACTCGGTAGACATGTGTGACGGTCTTGCCTGGGCAGTCCTTTCTGCACAATGGAGAACAGGAAATAAGGGAACCCGCATGGAGAATTAAAAGAAAACTTCCACAGCATAGTCTCATTATCTCTTTTCTCATTATCTATTTTTATTTAAAACAATTCTTTTTTATATTTTTAAATCAATTAAATCTTTATTCATTGTGATCGTATAGTGTATAAAATGTTGCAATTTGACAGCTTCAATAGACATTTTCAACGAATTGATCACAAATCAGTAAAAAACTTACAAATTCAATTAAATTGGATTGGAGGGTAAACAGCCCCACCTAGCGGCGAACATATATTTGAATTTGAACAATTAGTTAAAACATTAAACAAATTAATACTTGCATCCTACAACATACCTGCACAATGGAGAACAGGCAATAAGTAAACCTGCATGAAGAATTAAAAGAAACTTCTACATAAAACAAAGACAATGCACAATCAATTATGATTAGGCCTCGTAACACAAACTAAAAATAACTCAATATAAAACACCACATTCGACGCCAAACACATATCAACAGTTCCACAAATAGTTAATTGCAGAATAATTCAGCAATAAAGCAGTTAATTACGTGTTTTAATCAATTTAACATTTAATTCTCCAGCTGCTGAAAACGTGCGACCTACCCACAGCATAGTCTCATTATCTCTGCTGTGGGCGATCCCTATTTCACGTGCTAAATGCCATCACGTAACAGACAGATGGCGCTGTCCCCATTTATGCATTAATGTAACTATTTTACACACCGTTACACATGTTCGACTCATAGCCATAAGAGATTGTAAGATTTTTGAACGACATCGGCCACTAGGGGTCGATGTCGTGTTTTACAAGTGTATACATGATTGTATATTACACGATATTTTTTTAAACATAAACCCACTGACCCGTGAAGATGTCTAATTAGTTGATCATGATCATGAAGATACAGGTAAGGAGCTTCCAGTATTATTTACATCATCAGAATGAGGAAGACTGGAAAAAAGACCAGCTGATCTTTATGGGCTGACAGGAGGTGAAGCTGATGTGGCATTCTGATGTTGTAGCTCATCTTCCAAAGGCTCATGTTTTGTTCCTGCTGAGATGCTTTACACTGCCGGTGTAAAGAGTAACTACGACTTAATTTATCCTTTATGTCAACTCAGACCTCAGACATCTGTCCATTTCTCTCTGAACTTTCTAATCAACCAGGTGTTTATTTTTGCAGATGTGCTGCACAATGTTCTTTTGTTTTGTTACCGTCTGTGTAAACTCTTTAGACCGTTTTGGGTGAAAATCTCAGCAGGAGATCAGCAGTTTCTGAACTACTTAAACCATGAACCACGCCAGGGTTAACATCACAAAGATCACACTTTTTCTAATGCAGATGTTTGATGTGAACATGAACTAAAGCTCTTTATGATCATATGCTGCTGCTGCATGAATGTACAGGTGTTCCTAATAAAGTAAAGGGAAATAAGTCTGGTTCCTCTCAAGGTTTCAATTTCAATTCAGTTCATCTTTATTTGTATTGCACTTTTAATAATGAACATCGTCTCAGAGCAGCTTTACACAGATAATGTGGTGATAAAAGATGATGTTCTTTATAAGTGTAAGTTTGTCTCTGATGAACAAGTCGGTGAAAGACTGTGATGAAGGAAAAACTCTCTGAAATGCAAAAGGAAATAACAATGAGAGGAACCAGACTCACTAAAGACTCCACTAAATAAATGTGTTCAGTCTCGACTTGAACACTGAGACTGTGTCTGAGTCCCGAACACTGATTGGAAAGTTGGTTCTGCCCCCTGCTGGAGTCTTTATTATTTGAGGTACCAACAAATAGCCTGCACCTTTTGATCTAAGTAGGCGTGGAGGATCATACTGGTACAGAAGTTCACTCAGATACTGCGGTGTGAGAGCGTTAAGTGCTTTATACGTCAGTAGTAGTATTTTATAATCAGTGTGAGATGTAATTGGGAGGAGTGTAGATGATTAAAACAGGGCTGATGTGATCATATTTTCTAGATCTAGTGAGGACTCTTGCTGCTGCATTCTGAACTAACTGAAGCTTATTTCTGCACTTACTCCAACACCCAGACAGTAAAGCCTAGGCCTACTTTTGGACACTAAATATTTGATGTTGGTGTAAAAAACTTTTTAGTCTTTTGTGTGACGTTTAGATTAATTAATTATAAATAGCTGTGACTCCGCCTCCTCTGCCATTTATACAGGGTTGGTGTATGTAACTATACCCAGGAGGACTCGCTTCATTTAATGCTACATATTAATTCGGTTTAATCCATGTTTCTGTCAAACACATTATATTAAACTCCTGGTCGGTAATAATTTCGTTTATAGTCAGCGCTTTTGACATGAGAGATCTTCATGGATGAGTGCTCATCAACTAAAATTTAACCCCAGCAAAACAGAACTGCTGGTCAAGATCTCCAAATAACACTTCATGACTCTCTGCTCTCCCCTGCAGCCACTGCTCGTAACCTTGGTGTAACTATGGACAATGAACTGTCCTTCTTCCCACATGTCGCTAATCTGGCTTGTTCCTGTCGAGTTCTTCTCTACAACATCTGAAGGATTCGACCATTTCTGCCACACAGGCTGCCCAGGTGCTTGTTCAGTCTCTTGTCATTTCAAGACTTGACTACTGCAACTCTCTGCTGGCAGGTCTTCCTCTAAACGCTATTCGTCCACTGCAAATGATCCAAAACGCAGCTGCACGACTTGTGTTCAATCTGCCCAAGTTTTCCCACCCCACCCCACTGCTGCGCTCCCTTCACTGGCTTCCAGTAGCTGCACGTATCAGATTCAAAACACTGATGTTTGCCTACAAGGCAAATAATGGACCAGCACCATCTTACCTCAGTGACCTCATCACATCTCGCACTGCACCACTCTGTCTGAGATTCTCCAGCACTGCTTGACTGGTACCACCTTCTCTCAGAATGAGAGGTAAGTACACTTCAAGGCTCTTCTCTGTTCTGGCACCGAGGTGGTGGAATGAACTTCCCCTAGATGTCCGTACAGCGGAGTCCCTGATTATCTTCAAGCGACGACTGAAAACCTACCTCTTCCTGAAACACTTAAATTAGCACTTTTCAAGTTTGTAGAATTCGAGTTATATTTATTTTAAGTTTGTAATCTTGTGTATCAGTGTAGATTTATTCATTACTAGAGATTTAAAGCACTTTTGTATGTCGCTCTGGATAAGGGCGTCTGCTAAGTGTAAAAGTAATTACACTTTGCTAAGTGCCGCAAATGTAAATGTAAATGTAATGTAATATTCAAGGTTTCTACCTTTTATCATCCCACTACCATCATCTCTGCCTTTTCATTAGGAATAAATGTATTCATTTCATTATAACGGGACATGGAAAGGGAATAAATCTGGATTGAGACGTTTCCCAAGGACAGATGGCTTTTGATGGTCCTGGGATGTGTATATATTTGGAGGTATTGTGTACAGCTCCTGAGCTCTGATTGGCTTGACTCTTTCATTCATCGTTTATCAGAGAGCGTATATTAACTGGAGGTCCTCCTGAGAGATTAGAGACAATAAGCTCCTGATATCTCTATTAGGTTCATGTTTCAAGGCCGGCTCATGTCCTCTGGGTGAAAACATTCAGCTGTGTGCCCATGTCCTCCTCGTCCTCATATCAGGCGGAGAGGGTCAGAGTGCACACGCCATCACTACACCGCTACATCTCTGTGATTGTGCGTGTGGAGACAGAGATAAGTGTGAGATAACCACTCCTGAAATAAAAGCCTTCTACACCAGGGGTGGCCAACCAGTCAGAGACCAAGAGCCACATTTTTTACTGTGTTACCGCAAAGAGCCACATCATACACATGGGCACATATGAACATCACCCATCCCTTTCTCTTACACACACACACACACACACACACACACACACCTCTGCTCAGCCAGATTTATTGTAAATGTCACACACCAACATGATAATGACAGAAATTGACTCCTACAGTACTGAGACCACAGGCCAGTCATTTTCAACAATGAACATTGTGTGCACTGTCTCACACACACAAACTCTCACAAACTTGCAGTTAGTTCCGGTATGGGCAGATTTGCTTTCGCAAATGCAGCCATCATTGTTTCTTTTACATCTATGCCATGGGTTCTGCCTTTTAATGGCACAATATCAAGGAGTTCTTCTTTGATCACACATGACCTCCCCATTTATCCGGGCTTGGGACCGGCACTAAGAGTGCACCTGACTGGGGATCGAACCCGGGCCACAATTAGTTTCAATGTAGGCACCTGCGGCTTATAGACAGGTGCCCCATATTTATGTTCAAAATAAACATCTTTGTCAAATTCAGTGGGTGTGGCTTATATTTGGGTGCGTTTAATAGTCCGTAAAATACGGTAAACTCTCCCACCCTGTTAAAAACAGAGTGTGTTCATCTTTATATTATCATTTCGCTGTGCATTTTTTCCCTGCCACTTTGAGAGTAAACATGACACAAATTGTTTACTTAAATGATCTCGCCCCTACTGGGAAACTTTGCGGTATTTTCTTCTCACGCACATGCACATTTGACGAAAATACCATAATAAACTCAAGCGAAGCAAACACACCCATAAAAAAAACCACAAACACAAACTTCGATATGAACGTAGGAGCCGCATGAAACCGGGCAAAGAGCCGCATGCAGCTCGAGAGCTGCGGGTTGGCCACCCCTGTTCTACACTGACTAGCCATGTAATTAGAAATCCTGCGGAATGGTTGGACACCGGACTTTTCTTCTGTGGTTCTAAATGGTTCTTCTGCAAACTGATGAGTTGGAGACACAATCATATTGGGTGTCTTTGAATGCAAGAAACTTTGAGGGGAATCAGACTCAAAACCAAACCCATCCTCATCCTCATCCCCAAATGTCCATTCATTAGAATTAGATCATTGTTGGGGCAGTCAGCGGTTCACTGATGGACCAATGAATGTAAAATCTGTTCATGTCAAACTGCAGTCCTGCTTCATCTAACAGACTGTTTCTATCAATTCCTGTAAAGTTCATTATACTGAACTTCAGAAGTTCATCAGACCTGGATAAGGTTAATTTTTCTAATTTTCAGATTTTACCAGTTAAAAAACAAACTATACATGTGTGAGAGAAAATTAGGTTTTACACCAAAAAGACAATATAAACATGTAAAAGTCCACGTATATGTTTGTGTTTTGTTTTGTGTCTGTATCAGTGACTTCAGCGGCTTTCCCCGTTTTTATCATGTTCTATGGAGATAGACTTCAGAATGGCACGTTATGAAACACCCCACACACACACACCCACACACACACACATACACACACACTGTATACAGATATATACCTAACTTGAAACACACACATCTTTACACACTAAAATTTTTGCTGCTTTAACACACAAAAGGACTTTTGTTTGTTGTTTTATGACGATGTGCAGATTAGCGGAATGAATAACCAGCTGAAGCACGATACTAGCTAACTACCACCATAAGTATTGGGACTCCCGGCTTTTCCACCCATATGTGATTCTTTCCCAAACTTTTATGTCAAAGTTGAAGGCACACAATTGTACAGGATGTTTTTAAAACCTCTTTTGAAGAAGGAGACCCAAACCTATTCCAGCATTACAATGCTCCTGTGCACAAAGCCAGCCCTGAATGAATCTCCACAAACCTCTACAAAATCTAGTGGAACATCTTCTCAGAAGAGTGGAGATTATTATAACAATAAGTGGGAATTAAATGTGAAATGGGATGTTCAAAAAAGCACAGAAGCTTATGGTCAGGTGTCCACAAACTTCTAGATAGTTTAGTGTTTCTACTGAGAAACCAACAAAAACCTGTTTTCTACATAAAAGTGCTGCTTTTTGGTAAAGGTGTTCATCTGATAGAAAATGATGAAATTTAGTACAATGATGTTCTAACCAAATTTGGGCCAGTACTCTATTTGACATGATGAAGGCAGTAAAGAAGTTTATGGTACATTTTATGGTCCTAACCTTTGAACCTTGTCCTCAAGATTTGAAAAGCTTCACTACTCTTACTAAAAATGATGTCCAGTTCACACCAAATGCCAAAACAAGAAGTGACTGTGTACACACACTCAGACACAAACCTTGGTCAGCATCTTCATGAGCTGATGCAACACGTTATTTACAAGCGCAGCCAGCTTGTCGAAGTCACAATAACTTGCTAAAGCTGTACATTTTTTTATTTAAATGTATTATTTTTATTTCGTACCTTTTTAATGCTTCATTGTTATCTTTTGCAGTGGTGGACAGTAAGGAAATTGTCAGAACCCCCATGGCCGTTCCCCCCACCATGCCAGAGGGGGCCAGCCCCCCGAGTTTTGAACACCGTCGGTTCAAAGTGCACTTCACTTCCTTCTTAACCCGGGCTAGCGCTATTAGCTGTTTTATCATTTCCTGTGTATGACCATTGCTTTTCTTTATTATGATTCTCTTTGCCCTTTGAGTGTTTTGGATTTGTTTTGCTTTTGCTGATTGCCTTTTTTTCTTATATCGAACCCTTCGCCTGTTGCTCTGCTGTCTTGTGGATTTGTGTTTGTCGGACTTTCATTAAACCGCAAAAAAAAGTCTAATCTGCTTGCATCCAGAACATTAATCTTAAATCACCCTGTAAAAAACTAAGCCCAAAATTTATCGGTTCTTTTAAGATCATACGCCAAATTAACCCACTTATTGGTTACAGGTTACAGGTACCCCCACAGTACCGCATCTCCCCATGTTTTTACGTCTCCCTTCTCAAGCCCGCTCAAATGCTAATGAAAAACTCTGGACATAATTGCCACAGCAGCCTACATAGTACGCTCCATCCGAATATCTCGCAGGAGGGCTAGTCAACTGCAGTACCTAGTAGACTGGAAGGATACAGGCCAGAGGAATAGTGCTGGGTCATTAAAAACGATATCTTGGACCCTTCAACTTCTAGAAGAATTTTATAACCACCAACCAGCACCATGTGCTTGGGGACGCCCCCGTAGAAAAACACCAGGAGGTGTTCATAGGAGGAGGGATTCTGTCACAACCCCCATGGCAGTTCCCCCCACCATGACAGAGGGTGCCATCCCTGGAGTTTTGAGCACTGTTGGGTCAAAGTGCCCTTCCTGGGTTTTATGTTCTTAAGCCGGGCTAAGGCTATTAGCTGTGCGGAGTATTGTGTATTCATTGCGCATACCAAGCCGTTCTCAAGTGCTGTTTAATGATTTCCTGTGTGTGATGCCTGCTTTCCTTTATTATGATTCTCTTTGCCCTTTAAGTGTTTTGGATTTGTTTAGCTGAAACACGCAGCAAGTCACCAATCAGGATCGAGCGCACGCTCTGTTTTACACGTGTTCTGATCGGCGCTCGGTGCATCTACTGATCACCAACATACATTTCAGCATCAGTTCAACATCAAGCAGAACATTTAGAGAGGAATAAATGATGAAGAAACTCCAGACTCGAACTCACCACAACACACGTGACCTCATTTACACGTTTTTATTAAAGTAGTAGAAAAGAAGGTTTTGTGTTCACGATCATTATAATAGAAATCAATCAGTGTTTGAGTCATTAATATAATTCTATTAATAGATCAGTGTGCTGAGAGTCACATTCGAGACTTTACACATAAACTGAGGTGATTAAGTGAAGAATAAAAATGATCATAGGAACATTATAGTTATAATAAATCACTACTTTGGATACTGAAGTACATTTGAAGGAAAAAAACTTTTGTACTTTTACTCAAGTGAAAGAGACAATTTTACTGGTCACATTTTACTGATTGAATCTCCGCTTTATCGACATGGTTTGTGTACTTCATCCACCTCTGATCTTATTTAAACCTCTTTGCAGAAATACGTGGTCACAAATGAACTCGCCCGGCCTGATGTTTTCAGTGTTTATCCTCAGAAACTCAGCGGGATTGAAGAGCTAAACTGTTTTATCTCATCTTTCAAGGCCAAATGAGCTTGTGTTAATTATTAAAGCTGATGAAGGTGGCCTTCAAATCACCCTTATCGAGGAGTAGGAGAAGGAAACCTGTTGGACGTGAGTGAGACTGTGATTGTGTTGATGTGTTAATGATAAGAATAAAAACACAGGCCTGCTTCATTGTTTCCATTTGTCTGAAAATCACTCGGAAAATGTCTTAATTTAGGGACTTTTTGACACTGTGTGATTTTCACATGTGCATTAGATCATCAAGGGTTTACATTCTTTCACAGGACATGAGCGTGAAACCTCCCGAGGTCGTGACTCCATTTGGAACTCGTGACGAGTCATTGTTATTAGCAGAGCATCAGCATTATAGCTAAAAGTAAAGTGCACAGAAGTGATGCTTCACATCACAAAGATTACATGATTGCTCATAATGCACTGCACCAGAATATCTTACGAATGTATAATAAGGAACGCTAGCGTAACTTTGGTGTTGGATTAGCGTCATTGTGTCCTCAGTTATTTTTATAATTAGAGATAAGGGCATGGTAGCATGATAGCGAACTCTGGATTATGTCATCATACATCAAATAATGTTCAGTGCAACATCTAGCAAAACTCAGCGCTAATAATGGAGAGAAAACATTCCAGATTCTTCATTCATTACGAAGAATTTAGGATATTTTATAAGCATGACAATTTGCGATTGCACCTGGTAGCTCAGAGAGAAGGTGGTGAGGCCTCGGTCCTTTGATGCTTCAAAGATCATGTCTGAATATAGGAGAAACAGGTTGCGGTGAGGTTTTCCAACTGTTCCACTCTGCCATTTAACCCAGATCAGTGGAGTATTGCAATGATGGCTGACATTTTGCAGGTTTTTTTCCATCTCTACACAGGATCTCTGATGCTTCATTGAGCTCTGGAGTGACCATATGGTTCTCTCTTTCTACCAACGCATCAAATTCTCCTCTGAGTCCATCCCATTTCTCTGGATTATGTTTCAGATGTTTTGATACTATCAGGTCGTGAAGTCAATCGTATTGGATTAGACCTGAAGCAGTTCAGTGCAAGTCCTACACTGAGGAGATAATTCCATTGGTTCCACTCTGACATGAAGCCCAGATCTGGAATGTTCCAATGATAGTTGACCTTCCACAACTTTCTCCCAGCTTCACACATGCTCCATGGAGCTACACAGTAATGAGATTTTGGCCACCTCTCTCCTCACCAAGCCCATTTCTCCTTTGATTGTTCCGCTCTATGAAGAGTCTTGGTTCCTACATTGTTAGAATGATGGATGGCAGTGTGCTCTCAAGAACCTTCTATGCAGCAAAAATGTATTTGCCTTCAATATGGGCCTCAAACACAATTCTGTCTCTGATCTCTGCAGTCAGTTCATTTGACTTTGACCTCTTGGCTTAGTTTCTGCTCCGATCTGCATTTTGCCAGCTGTGTATCTTTCAAATTATTTGACGTTGATACTCCAAAGTGTAGAAACATCAAAAAAATTATCCAGTGAAATCAGATTTCAGCATTTGAAGGAGAAGATGAGGCTTGGTGAAGAGAGAGGTGAACATGAACCCAGTGGTTACTCTGCTGGAGCTCCAGTGATCAGGAGTGAAGATTGGAGCAAGTTAAATCACTGGAACATGATCTGAGTTTTATAACAGAGTGGAACAAAGTGGTTTTTGCATCTCCACATACAGTACGATCTCCTGAGCTTCACCAGAGTGAACATCAGGTTATGGTCCCTTTCTTCTCACCAAGGCTTCACCTTCGCCCATTTCAAATCTCAGAGTTATATTTGACTTTTTTTCTTGATAAACAGATGTGCAGTCATTCCAAGTCTGGTTTTTAGACAGATGTTCCAGTTTGATGGGTTTGCAAGACATATATTGCTCTGTGTTTCAGTTTGAGACAGATGTTGTATCATGATTTGAAAACAACACATGTTTTGGTGTGACATGTTAATAGGACAGATGTTGGAGCGTCATGCAGTTTGTGAAACAATTGTTGCAGTGTGATGAGACAGATGTTGCAGTATGATGTGTTCATCGGACAGATGTTACAGCGTGATGCAGTCTATGAGACAGTTGTTGCAGTATGATGTGTTCATCAGACAGATGTTACAGCGTGATGCAGTCTATGAGACAGATGTTGCAGTATGATGTGTTCATCAGACAGATGTTACAGATTGATGCAGATTGATGTTACAGATGATGCAGTCTATGAGACAGATGTTGCAGTATGATGTGTTCATCAGACAGATGTTACAGCGTGATGCAGTCTATGAGACAGATGTTGCAGTATGATGTGTTCATCAGACAGATGTTACAGATTGATGCAGATTGATGTTACAGATGATGCAGTCTATGAGACAGATGTTGCAGTATGATGCTGTTTATAACACAGATGTTGCTGTTTAATAGTGTTATGAGCCAGATGTTGTTATTTAATGAGTTTAGGAGACAGATGTTGCCATGTAATGCATTTATGTGCCAGTGTGATGTGCGATTGAGACAGATTTCGCAGTGAAGGAACTGTAACTCGCAGTAACCCTTTATCCTAATGTGCCCTGAGCACGCTGAGGTTACTCCGGTTCACCAGACTCACGAAATATTTGCTCAGTTCCTTTTTTTATTTTTAGTGTCCTGTTCTTACATTTAATTTATTTAATATATAACAGTAGATTGTGCCAGTGGTTGATAAGACACAACACAAAGTAACACAACACAAAGTAACACAACACAAAACTAACTGGAACAAAGAGACTTACACACAGGACAACATAAAGCACAGTGACCATGCAACGAGTATAACGAGTGTGTGTGTGTGTGTGTGTTTGTGTGTGTGTGTGTGTGTGTGTAAAGATCAGTCCAGTCTCATTATGTTAAGAAGTCTTGTCAGAAGAAACTGTAACCCGATATGGACATGAGGCCCTGAATGCTACAGTACCAGACAGCAGGAGGGTAAATAGTGTGTGTGTGTGTGTGTGTGGTCAGTCACAATGTTGGTGGCATTGCGGATGCAGCCTGTGGTGTAAATGTCCAAGATGGAGAGAAGAGGAACCTTGCTGATCTTCTCAGCCGTCCTCACACACTGCTGTTGGGTCTTGTGATCTGAGTCTCAGGCAGCGATGCAGCTGCTGACCATACTCTATATAGCCCTTCTGTAGAACCTGCTGAGGATGGTTTCCCTAGCCCTCTCAGGAAACTGCTGAGCTTTCTTGTTTAAGGAGCTAGTGTAGAGGGACCAGGTGAACACCAAGGAATTTGGTGTTTTTGATGATCTCATCAGAGGAGCCACTGATAATTCCTCAATATTAAGTAAGGAAAAGAGACCAGTGTTAGGAGACTCATATATCTTCTACAGAGCAACTGATCAAATGTATTGTTGGATTTCTGAAGTGAAATAAATCAAGTGACTTTCCCTCCATACTTCCGTGATTTTTGGTAACACATGTTTCATGTGGGTGAGTCTGTGCTCATGAGAGCCTCAGATTCCTGTTCCTGGTTGACAGGAGAGGAACCTAATGTGGCTTTCTCTTTTTGTAGCTCATCCAACTCAAGGTTCTGCTGATCACACTTGTAAATCGTGATCATTTGAGTTCTTATAGATCGAGTCTGCTCACACTTTCCTGCATGATGCAGTTTGCCACGTGCGTAAATCACAGCAGATCAGTTAATGAAATTCGAAATCTGAGGGAATTTGTCACATCACAGAGGTCACACATTTGCAGAGTTCTGGTGTGTGATGTGAACATGACTAAAACATTAACCACACCTGCATCATCTTGCTGCAATGTTACGTAACTGAATATACGCAAATGTTTGTAACATAATAGACACCGAGTGTTTTGTGCTGAAAAATCCATGAAAGAACATGACAACCAGACCCTCGGTGTGCTACAGGTGAACCTGGATTATTTTAAACCAACACAGTTTACTCAGTGTTATTTATTTCATTAATTTTTTCAATAAAAATGTGCAGGCCTTTAATCATGTGTATGTTCATGTCAGTTACAAAAAAAGGATCATTCACAAACCAAAAGACCTTGAATCTATTTCCCAACTCAGCAGCAGTGTTACCAAAGTGCAGACGGCTAACACTCGGGTGGAGTTGCCCATGGACTCTGTTCAAGGCCACACACTGATTTCCTAGAGGTCTGCATTGGTTTCTTAGAGACCTGATAAAAATGTGTAGGTTGTAATTTTGCAGCTTATGAGTGGTTCTGTGCGTACAGATTCAACAACGTCAGAGCATGGGGCGTGGGGGGGGTCACAGTGGAGCGTATAAAAGCAGGAGGAGTGTATGGAGAACACACACACACACTCGGATCCTATCCTCTGCTGTTTGTTACAAAGCTGCAGACATGGTCATCAGTGTTGCACTCATCTGGGCCGTGGTGGTGGGACTCTGCTGCTGCCTGTGGCTTGTACTGGGAATCCGTAGGAGGTAAGTAAATAATAATTATCAGAACAATTATAAGAAGAAAACATTGGGAGATAGATACACTGATGATGATGATGATGATGATGCAAGATGGATTTGAACCTACAATTTAGGAAATGATTTCTTTATTCAGACTTTCTCTCTTTGAATTCTCACTTCCTCACAGGCATGTGTATTTGTAATATTATTTTTCCCACAAAAAAAAAAAACATTCACAACGTTCTACACTTGTTCATTTTCTTTTCCATTTACTGAATCAGAGATTAGAAAGGATGGGAGTCCTAGGCACAAATATGCACTCAAAAATGATTAGATTACTATTATATATTATTATTAGATTTAAAAATTATTTATTACATAAATAATATTAACTTTTTATTATTTTTTACATTACTTTTTCATTATTACAGAAACTGAACCCAGCAGCTATTAAGAAAAATGATCCAGTTGTCTCAGAAAAGACTCTTTGATTAGAAGGTTCTTATAATTGATAAGATTTTCAGGAGTTTTTTTCTATCAGATGTCATCAAACGTATGTTTCTGTAACGACAATTTCTGCCAAAAGGAGTCTTTGTGTTCTGTGGCAGATTCTGTGGAAAAGAACGACACAACCTGTTTTTGGCGTTTCTCCTGTTTCTTGCTTTTAGAGTTTATTCACAATGTATTCAATTCTACATCTGCAGTCCTTTTCACTACTTTTTTGGTCACTAAATGTCATGTAGCCTAAGATTTCCGTTTGTTGTGTGTTTCAGACAGCCAGGAGAACCCCCAGTAGAGAATGGCTGGATCCCCTACATGGGCTGTGCTCTTCAATTCGGCGCCAACCCTTTGGAATTTCTTCGTAGCAGGCAAAAGAAATATGGACACATTTTTACATGTAAGATCGCTGGACAATTTGTCCACTTCCTCTGCGACCCATTCTCTTATCACTCCGTTATCCGTCAAGGGCGACACCTGGACTGGAAAAAATTTCACTTTGCAGCATCTGTCAAGGTAAAAAAAAATACAAAATCTAGAGAAGAAAATTTGAGTAGATTTGTGCAAACTTGATCTGATTTCATTCTTAAACCTGTTCTCCGCAGGCATTTGGTCATGAAAGCATGGACCCGAGTCATGGTTACACGACAGAGAACCTTCACCAGACCTTCCTGAAGACTCTGCAAGGCGGTGCTCTTCCCTCTCTCATTGAAAACATGATGGAGAACCTGCAGAGTGTCATGCTGCAGTCCAACATGCTGAAATCCAGCAGCTCTGAATGGGAAGTTGATGGTATATTTGCATTCTGCTACAAGGTCATGTTTGAGTCTGGCTACCTCACACTGTTCGGAAAGGAGCTGGATGGAGACAAGACCACTGCACGTCAGCAGGCCCAGAAAGCTCTTGTCCTCAATGCTTTGGAAAATTACAAAGAGTTTGACAAGATTTTTCCAGCACTCGTCGCAGGTCTCCCCATCCACGTGTTCAAGAGCGGCTACAGTGCACGCGAGAACCTTGCCAAGACCATGCTGCATGAGAACCTCAGCAAGCGCACCAAGATTTCTGACCTCATATCTCTCCGAATGCAGCTCAACGACTCGTTATCAAGCTTCAACGAGCTGAGCAAAGCCAGGACTCACGTCGCTATTCTGTGGGCATCACAAGCAAACACCTTACCTGCAACCTTCTGGACTCTCTTTTACCTGATCAGGTAACATTTCTGTCAGTTGCTCTTCTCCAAACACAGCAAACACTGCTGATTGCGATCAGGGTTATCAGTAGATACAACAGACAGTGGTCAAGGTTAATTGATGGCTCTTGGCAAATATCTTCACTGTACCTGGTCATTATCCAGAAATCTTATCTACAGCTCTAATCATCTAGCGGTGACCCAGATAGCTCAAATACGTCATCGATTGCATGCTCACAATGTTACAACTCCTTGATGTCCTTCCAACAATTTAATCAATGATTGTTGACTTTGTCCTCTCTAAAGACAACCTTAACGCTTTTCTTTGGGAAAAAATATCTAAACATATTCAGTTTACCTCTGGGAGAGTTTTGGAGTTGAGTACAGGAAGGGAAATGCTGTTGCATAGTAATGTTGAAGATATTCTTTCATTCCTCTGAGGATCTTAATCAATACAATCAATCCTCAAGATGCCTTGACCTGATTGGTGTTGATTCAGTTGAACCTTCTTTACAATCTTTGTCTCTTTTTTTTTTTTTTTATTATCATAGATGTCCAGAAGCTTTGAAGGCAGCGTCTGAGGAAGTGAAGAAGGTCTTTGACAGTTCCAACCAGAAAGTTGATCCTAAAGATCCTCGCCTCGTCCTAACTAGGGAGCAGTTAGACAACATGCCAGTTCTCGGTACATCCTTTTCCGAATTTGTAAAGAATTCTATGTTATTGTGTTGATGAGTGTGTGACGCGTTACTCCTGGTTTCTGCATCTACAGACAGCGTAATAAAGGAAGCCATGAGGTTGTCCAGTGCCTCTCTGAATGTCCGCGTGGCTAAAGCTGATTTCTTGCTTCATCTGGACAACAAGGAATCGTACCTGATCCGTAAGGATGATGTCTTAGCGCTGTATCCGCAGATGCTTCATTTTGATCCAGAGATCTTTGAGGATCCACTGGTGGGTGCAGATCAAATCGTCCAATTTGCATATTTAGTTTTTTTTTTAATGATCAGCCAATCAGCATTAATGTTATGGTTTTATTGTCGTTTCCATTTGGCAGACGCCCTTATCCAGAAAGACTTACAAAAGGGCATTGAAGTGCTTATACATTGGTTTCCAAGCCACTTGGAAATAAAAGCTACAATTGATTGTTTGTATGACCTCCATACCCTTCTTCCCTTCCAGACGTACAAGCACGACCGATTCCTGGATGAAAACGGACAGGAGAAGACATGTTTCTACCGAGGAGGGCGAAGACTTCGTTATTACTACATGCCGTTCGGCTCCGGAGTCACCAAATGTCCAGGACGCTTTTTCGCCGTTCACGAGATTAAACAGTTGCTGTCTCTGGTGCTCTCCTACTTTGACATGGAGCTTCTGGATCCTGGAGTGAAAGTTCCTCCTTTGGATCAGTCACGGGCCGGCCTCGGCATTTTACAGCCCACGTACGACGTGGACTTCAAGTACCGCCTCAAACAGCAATAGGAACTTCACGTTATCTTTGTATTTAATGTAAATAGTGTATATTTTTATTACTAGAAATAAAAGAGATGTCTCTTGAATACTGGTTGAGAAAAGCTTTGGAAAAAACTGTGATAGTTAAATAAAATGTTTGTATATAAAAAAAAAAGACTAATCTGATCACAGATGTACTGGAAATTGAAAACACACCTTATATCTTTACTTCTCTCACATGTCTACAATACACTCTGTTTCAATGATTTCACCTCTGTGCCGATATTAAAGTCTTTGGTTGTGAGATGAACAATAACTGATCAGGTTGATGCTGTAAGACGTCTCTCCTGACTGCGTGAATTAGCCGAGAGTTTCTACTCTAGATCTCTTAATCTAAATCTTATTTATATATACAGAGACAGATTTTTTTAGATGATTTGTTTAATATTTTAGACGGATCATTTTCACATTTCCTGTTAATAAAAACTTTTTTCTAGACTTTTGATTCAGTTTAATTAATTTATTTTCTATAACACTGGTTAGTACTTTAGCCCGTATAAATACGCTATTATAAACTAAAGTCAGATTTACACCTGATTTTTCAAAACATACACTGAGTGACTTTTCTCCAAACTGTTGGAGACACAGAATTGTATTGATTCTGAATGAATCTCCACAAAATCTATTGGAAGCATTTTTATAACAGCACATGGAGACTAAATGTTGAATGGGATTAAAAATACTGTAATAAGAAATAAACACAACAGCATCTTAAACATGAACCTCAGCAGGAGGAAATCATCCCCATCAGCTGACAGAAGCACTGAATAAAATTTACTGTGACTGATTCATACTGAACAGCTCACACATTACATTCAGGATCAGAATCAGTACAAACAAAGTAGCAAATAATCAGAGATGTTAAAAGTCCACATGTCCTTCACTCAGTAGAAGTGCAGATACTGAGGTTTTAAAAAATTCTGGTAAAAGTTGAAATTCTGACTGCACTTTTTCACTCAGGTTAAAGTAAAGAAGTTTGTGCTCCGACATGTTCTTCAGTAAAAACTAGTGATTATTACTGCCTGTTTTAGTGTCACGCTGTAACTGAACCTCACATCAGATTAATATACAAAAAAATGTCTAATGTTGTTCTCTAATGAATGTATTCAGGCTGAAGATCCACCATATAGAACAAAAGCAGAGAAAAGATGATGATTAGGTGATCAGGATTCTTCTTACTGCCTTCTGCCTGCTCACTGTGAGCTTCAGAAACTAGTCTACGTCTGTGGTGTGTGAGAGAGACAGGAGATGATCCACCAGTGGATTTAAAAAGCAGCACAATGACAGGAAACCGGTTAATGTGCCGAAAACAATGAGAAGAAAAAATATTGATATATTTGCAATTAATTGACATCATTTAAAACTAAGTAATGAGTCTGTTTTGAAAATGTAAGAAGTAAAGATTGCAGATATTTGTGTCAAAATGTAATGAGTAAAAGTAAAAAGTTGGCTGAAAAATAAATAGTGAAGTAAAAAACTGATACCAGAAAAATCTACTGAAGTACAGTAACAAAGTGTTTGTACTTCATTACTTCACTCCTCTGTGATCGATTCGTTTTCTGTTAAAAAACAGCATCAACATTTTAATCAATAACACTGTAAAAACAAAAGCTGAACCTGAAGCCAGTTAATGAATTATAAAAGCCAAACACAGGAGCTTTTTAGGACTTCTGTGGGATTTGGTGAGATACTATACCACTACACTAATTAAATGACAGGTTCTACAATGGTTCTTTGTCGAGGTGTATGGTTCTGTGAAGAACCTTGATCATCCATGGAATCTTTCCATTGCACAAAAGTTTGTAGTCTAAAAAAGGTTCTTTATATTCAATAATCTCAAATGCTGATCAAATAAAATCGGATTTAATCTCAGTTCTGGACTGAATTCTGCAGTCACTAGTAGATGCTTTTGTAACATTTAGATTAGACTACTGTAAGGCTTTACTGTCTGGGTGTTGGAGGAAGTGCAGAAATAAGCTTCAGTTAGTTCAAAATGCAGCAGCAAGAGTCCTCACTAGATCTAGAAAATATGATCACATCAGCCCTGTTTTAATCATCTACACTGCTCCCAATTACATCTCACACTGATTATAAAATACTACTACTGACGTATAAAACACTTAGCGCTCTCACGCTGCAGTATCTGAGTGAACTTCTGTAGCTACCTTGTGTCTGGTTGCTGTGCTCAGTTTTGTCTACCACACCCTCACCTTAGTAGCAGAGTTTGGTTGGTTGTTCCTCACCCAGTTTGAAGCTCCTACACAGCAGGTTCTGTTTCAGGTACTGACTGTTTCACTCTTCATAATAATAATATGTATAACTGGTAAATCATTTACTGGATCATACACACCTGATCATACACACCTGATCATACACCTGATCATACACACCTGATCATACACACCTGATCATACACCTGATCATACACACCTGATCATACACACCTGATCATACACCTGATCATACACCTGATCATACACACCTGATCATACACACCTGATCATACACACCTAATCATACACACCTAATCATACACCTGATCATACACCTGATCATACACACCTAATCATACACACCTGATCATACACACCTGATCATACACCTGATCATACACACCAGATCATACACACCTAATCACACACCTGATCATACCTGATCATACACCTGATCACACACCTGATCATACACCTGATCATACACACCTGATCATACACCTGATCATACACCTGATCATACACCAGATCATACACACCAGATCATACACACCTGATCGCCACACCTGATCATACACACACCTGATCATACACCAGATCATACACCTGACGATACACACCTGATCACACACCTGATCATACACCTGATCATACACCAGATCATACACACCTGATCGCACACCTGATCATACACCAGATCATACACCTGATCACACACCTGATCACACACCAGATCATACACACACCAGATCATACACACCTGATCATACACCTGATCACACACACCTGATCATACACCAGATCATACACCTGATCATCACACCTGATCACACACCTGATCATACACACCTGATCATACACCTGATCACACACACCTGATCACACCTGATCATACACACCAGATCATACACACCTGATCACACACACCTGATCACACACACCTGATCACACACCTGATCATACACCAGATCATACACCTGATCACACACACCTGATCATACACACCTGATCATACACACCTGATCATACACACCAGATCATACACACCTGATCATACACCTGATCATACACACCTGATCATACACACCTGATCACACACCTGATCATACACACCTGATCACACCTGATCACACACCTGATCATACACCTGATCATACACACCTGATCATACACACCTGATCACACCTGATCACACACCTGATCATACACACCAGATCACACACCTGATCACACACCTGATCACACACACCTGATCATACACACCTGATCATACACACCTGATCACACACACCTGATCATACACACCTGATCATACACACCTGATCACACCTGATCACACCTGATCATACACCTGATCACACACACCTGATCACACCTGATCACACCTGATCACACACCTGATCATACACACCTGATCATACACACCTGATCATACACCTGATCATACACACCTGATCATACACACCTGATCATACACACCTGATCATACACCTAATCATACACACCTAATCATACACACCTGATCGTACACACCTGATCGTACACACCTGATCATACACCTGATCATACACCTGATCATACACACCTGATCATACACACCTGATCATACACACCTGATCATACACCTGATCATACACCTGATCATACACACCTGTTCATACACCTGATCATACACACCTGATCATACACCTGATCATACACCTGATCATACACCTAATCATACACACCTGATCGTAAACACCTGATCGTACACCTGATCATACACACCTGATCATACACCTGATCATACACCTGATCATACACCTGATCATACACACCTGATCATACACCTGATCATACACACCTGATCATACACACCTGATCATACACCTGATCATACACACCTGATCATACACCTGATCATACACACCTGATCATACACCTGATCATACACACCAGATCATACACACCAGATCATACACACCTGATCATACACACCTGATCATACACACCAGATCATACACACCTGATCATACACCTGATCATACACACCTGATCATACACACCTGATCATACACACCTGATCATACACACCTGATCATACACACCTGATCACACACACCTGATCACCTGATCATACACACTGATCATACACACCTGATCATACACACCTGATCATATACACCTCTGATCATACACACCTGATCATACACCAGATCATACACACACCTGATCATACACACCTGATCATACACACACCTGATCATACACACCTGATCCACACCTGATCATACACACCTGATCATACACACCTGATCGCCACACCTGATCATACACACCAGATCATACACCTGATCACACACCTGATCATACACACTGATCATACACACCTGATCCATACACCTGATCATACACCTGATCACACACACACCTGATCATACACACCTGATCACACACACCTGATCATACACACCTGATCATACACACCTGATCATACACACCTGATCATACACCTGATCATACACCTGATCAAACACACCTGTTCATACACCTGATCATACACACCTGTTCATACACCTGATCATACACACCTGATAATACACACCTAATCGTACACACCTGATCGTACACACCTGATCGTACACACCTGATCATACACACCTGATCATACACACCTGATCATACACACCTAATTATACACACCTGATCGTAAACACCTGATCGTACACACCTGATCATACACACCTGATCATACACACCTGATCATACACACCTGATCATACACACCTGATCATACACCTGATCATACACACCTGATCATACACCTGATCATACACACCTGATCATACACACCTGATCATACACCTGATCATACACACCTGATCATACACACCTGATCACACCTGATCATACACCTGATCATACACACCTGATCACACACCTGATCATACACCTGATCATACACACCTGATAATACACCTGATCATACACACCTGATCATACACCTCTGATCATACACACCTGATCATACACACCTGATCATACACCTGATCATACACCTGATCATACACCTGATCATACACACCTGATCATACACCTGATCATACACACCTGATCATACACCTCTGATCATACACACCTGATCATACACACCTGATCATACACCTGATCATACACCTGATCATACACCTGATCATACACCTGATCGCATACACCTGATCATACACACCTGATCATACACCTCTGATCATACACACCTGATCATACACACCTGATCATACACCTGATCGTACACACCTGATCATACACACCTGATCATACACACCTGATCATACACCTAATCGTACACACCTAATTATACACACCTGATCGTAAACACCTGATCGTACACACCTGATCATACACCTGATCATACACCTGATCATACACCTGATCATACACACCTGATCATACACACCTGATCATACACACCAGATCATACACCTGATCATACACACCTGATCATACACACCTGATCATACACACCTGATCATACACACCTGATCATACACCTGATCATACACACCTGATCATACACCTGATCATACACCTCTGATCATGCACACCTGATCATACACACCTGATCATACACACCTGATCATACACCTGATCATACACACCTGATCATACACCTGATCATACACCTGATCATACACACCTGATCATACACACCTGATCATACACCTGATCATATACACCTCTGATCATACACACCTGATCATACACCTGATCATATACACCTCTGATCATACACACCTGATAATACGCCGAATTTACCCGTGGCAAAAGTACACACATCCTTTACTTAAGTAGAAGTGCTTAAGTAGTTATTACTTCTACCTGTTTTAGTGTCACACTGGTAACTGGACCCCACATCATATGATAGATAGATAGATAGATAGATAGATAGATAGATAGATAGATAGATAGATAGATAGATAGATAGATAGATAGATAGATAGATAGATAGATAGATAGGAGTTAAAGGAGAAACTGCACCTCTTCAAGTCAAGAAACGTTTATATACAGTATATATATATATATATATATATATATATATATATATATATATATATATATATATATATATATATAAAATCATAGACATTTTACAGATTTGAATGATGTATTGTTTTTATCTGTACGATCAATAAAGACAGTAATTTAAGTTCGTTTCGCCATTATGAGGGGAAAAACCACAAAACGCCACCCAGAGGATTAATTGTGTAAAACATGGCGGATTTGGTGTTTGATTTGAGACTTGTCGCAGAAATAAAACAAAAGTTTACTGATTATAAATGTATTTTTCGGTGGAGTTTATTTATTTATTTTATATCTAATTAAAGAAAGGACGTTGTGAATAAATGAATGTTTTGCTGATGGTTTTAATTTCGCCTCTTTTATATTTATTTATTTATTTATGTATTTATATTTTTTATAAAAATGGTAAAAACAGAAATGTGCGCTGAATTGATCGTGTAGAAAATAAAATTTAGTGCCGTTTAAAAGAATTTGCATTTGATTTTTGACAGCCAAGTATATATATATATATAATATGGACAATGAATATATATGAATATATATAAGTATATATGAATGGACAATGAATGTGTCCAGGCTGAACATCTACATATAGAACACAAGCAGAGAAAAGATGATGATGATGATGATGATGATGATGTCATGTTTACATCACTGACTCCCTCTGTCTCATCCACGTTAGCTTTACTTCTTGTTGCTTTCTGCCTGCTGATTCTGAGCTTCGTAAACTAGTCTACATCTGTGGTGAGTGAGAGACAGGACTTTATTAAAACTAAAGTAACAAAGCCAGTTTTGAAAATGTAAGAAGTAGAAAGTAAAGATATTTGTGTAAAAATGTAATGAGCAAAAGCAAAAAGTCTGAAAAATAAATAGTGAAGTAAAAAACTGATACCAAAAAAAATCTACTTAAATACAGTAACAAAGTGTTTGTACTTAGTTACTTCCCTCCTCTGCACCTGGTAAATTCTCGGGTTGAACCAAATGCTCCCAGCACCTCAACTCCGCGTGTCTCCCTGCCCAGGCCCAGTGCACCTATCACACGGCCCGCCCAGGTAGCGTTCACTCCGGCACCGGGGCACCACGGACCCTGGATGCTGCAGCAGCGGAAGACGCTGCTCTGGGAGCGTCCGAGGTTCTTCCGCCCTGATGGCCTGCACCCCAGCAGAGTTGGAGCAGCAGTGCTATCAGATAACATCTCTAGGATACTTCACACCATCTGACTGGTAAGAAATCATGCAATTTACAACTATGACAACATTTATACAACAAACCAAATAGTTACAAGTACACAAACCTTATAGTGCCTCTGTTAATGTTAGTCAGAGATTAGGATTCAGGTTTCAATCGTCTGAAGTGCTCGTTCTTAAAATTGTAGACATACATAGAAAACCTTTACTGTCTCTCGCTCTGGTCACCGTGTACAGACCCCCAGGGCCCTACGCTGATTTTCTTCAAGAGTTTGCTCATTTTCTTTCAGATCTCTTGATCAATTTTGATAAAGTGCTGCTTGTAGGAGATTTTAATATTCATGTAGATGATGTAAATGATGCTCTAGGATTATCATTTGTTGACCTATTAAACTCTTTTGGGGTTAAACAAAACATCACCAGACCAACTCATCGCTTTAACCACACACTAGACTTAATAATATCCCACGGAGCAGACATCACTGATATAGATATTTTACCTCAGAGTGATGACATCACAGACCATTACCTCATACTGTACACACTACCGGTAGAGCAGATTAGCCGTGTTGCACCACGCTATCGACTGGTAGGACTATTGTTCCAACCACTAAGGACAGATTCATAAATAATCTGCCTGATTTATCTCAATTTCACACTAAACCCATAACTGCTAATAATCTTGATGAAATGACTAACAACATAGACCTTATCCTCACTAGCACATACATTTACATTTGTGGCATTTGGCAGACGCCCTTATCCAGAGCGACTTACAACTGAGCAGGGGAGGGTCTTAGGGCTTTGCTCAAGGGCCCAGCAGTGGCAGCTTGGTGGTGGTGGGATTTGAACCTGTGATCTTCTGATCCAAAGCCCAATGCCTTAACCACTGAGCTACCACCTCCCACGCACATTAGACACCGTTGCCCCCATCCGGTTAAAAAGGTTAGAGAACAAGCACCTGCACCTTGGTATAATAGTCATAAACATGCCCTCAAGAGAACAGTCCATAATCTGGAGAGAAAATGGAGGAAAACAAAATTGGAGGTATTTAGAATTGCGTATAAAGACAGTATGCTCAGCTACAGACAGACGCTAAAAGCTGCTAGAGCTGAACATCGGAGCGAACTCATAGAAAACAACAAAAACAATCCCAGGTTTCTTTTCAGTACAGTAGCTAAACTAACTACAAATCAGGGATCTGAAAATTGTGTTCCATCACAGTTTAGTAGTGAGGACTTTATGAATTTCTTCACTGAAAAAATAGATAACAGAAAAACAATTGTGGTTCATCTTGCTGTTAGTTTTACTAGATCTTAGTGCTGCATTTGACACTATAGATCATGATCTTCTCCTAGATTGCTTACAGAATTACATCGGCATTTAGGAACAGGCATTAAGTTGGTTTAAATTCTACCTGTCTGATAGTTACCATTTCGTAGACTTGAATGGAGAGCTATCCAGGTTAATGCTAGTAAATTATGGTTCAGTTGTAGGACCCCTGCTTTTCACAATATATGTGTCAGGGATCCACCTGCCACACCCCTCTCGGTAGATGTCACGCTGCCTCGTTCTCTCATTACTGTCTTTCATTACTGATTCCCCTATATAAGCTCTGATTCCCATCTCACTCGTGTCGGACCTACTCGATGACTACGGTGAGTGACCTGGTTCCCGACTGCCAGCATTCCCCACTGGTTGGTCCCCACTATGCCCTTCCTATCCCTTCCTATCCTAGCAGCCGAGATCAAGATGGCGGCACGTACACATCGCGAGGTTTAGCGTCTCTCCAGATTTGCCCTATTTGTGCTTATTTACGCACTATTCTCCTGCATACTTGCGCGATTTTGTCATGCGGGCATATCATTCAACAGACAGTCACTTTTAGATATTGGTCACATCTGCACAAACTCTGTTTTAGACTTTATTTTCACATTTGACCAGATACCATCGGAGCTTGTAAGGAAGCCACAACACAGCGAGCCCTTTATCCCGACCGGACGTGTCTGGCGCCGACGCAGAGACCGAAAACAGAGACGGGGAAAACGTGGAGGACTTCAGGCTAAGTTAAAGCTAAACCCACATCGACCAGCGCTTCTAAGTATTTTTCTAGCCAATGTTTGGTCCCTGACGAACAACCTGGATGAGCTCAGGATCTGGACCCTCACACAGAGACTGATTATGGACTGCAATATCATGGTCTTCTCGGAAACTTGGCTCAACACCGGCATCCCAAACAGCGTGCTGGAGCTCGAGGGGTGCACGATTTTCAGGGCGGATAGAGATGCAGCATGCACGGGTAAGAACGGAGGAGGTGGCTTATGCATTTATGTAAACAAAAACATGGTGCACTGTCTCTGTCACTGTTTCTTCTCACTGCTTTGCTGATCTTGAATACCTGATCATTAAGTGCAGACCCTTTTATTTATCATGTGAGTTCACATGCGTTGTTGTGATAGCAGTGTATGTCCCCCCGGATGCTAAGGCTAGCATAGCCATGAAAGAACTAAGTTCTGCTATTAACAAACTGCAGACAGTGCATCCTGATGGAGCCGTTATTGTTGCTGGGATTTTAATCACTGCAATTTAAGATCTGTTCTGCCAAAATTCCAACAGAATGTGTCCTGTTGCACCAGGGGACAAAAAACTCTGGATCATGTCTCTGGATCAACAAGTGTGGCCGATGCTTACAGAGTCACACCCCTCCCCCACATCGGACAATCAGACCATCTCTCATTGTTTCTACTGCCCAAGTACTCTCCAGTCATCAGACGTGTGAAACCCACTATCAGGACTGTTAAAGTTTGGCTGGATGGGGCTGACGCTTCTCTCCAGCAGCAGTTCTCACACACAGACTGGAGTGAATTTGCTTCACAGGCCACGACTGATTCCGTCACCAACATCAACACCTACACCAACGCTGTTCTTCAATAGCTGTGTGGATCGGGTGACTAGACTAAAAAACATCAAAGTGTTCCCCAATCAGAAGCCATGGATGAACCAGGAGGTCCGTCTCCTGCTCAAAGCATGCAATGCCGCCTTCAGGTCTGGAGACCGGGGGGCCTACAGTGTCACCAGAGCCGAGAGGAGGGGAATCTGCAAAGCCAAACATGCTTACAAACAGCAGATTGAGGAGCACTTCAACTCTGCTGACCCCCGATGCATGTGGTAAGGAATACAGGCTATCACTGATCGCAAACCACCCAACGCAACACCTGCAACCAGTTCTGCCTCACCCCCCAACGAGCTCAAACTCTTCTACGCTCGCTTTGAAAAGGGGAACATGGAGCCCTTGCTCAAAACAGAGCCGTTACCAGGTGAGCAGCCACTTACACTCTCCACCTCTGAACTGTGCGCCACCCTGGGAAAGGTGAATGCAAGGAAAGCAGCTGGCCCTGATGGCATCCCTGGTCATGTACTCAGAGCATGCGTGGAGCAACTGGCCGAGGTCTTCATGGACATCTTTAATCTGTCCTTGGCCCAGGCAATCGTTCCCACCTGCTTCAAGTCTGCTACCATCGTGCCGGTGCCAAAGCACTCGACTGCAACAGAACTTTTTTCACCCATGACTGCATACCTGTCCATACCTCAAACAGCATTATAACGTTTGCAGACGACACCACAGTGGTAGGCCTGATTGAAGGTAACGATGAGGCGGCTTACAGGGAGGAGATCCAGCACCTAGTAGCATGGTGTGAGGACAATAACCTGGAGCTTAACACCAAAAAGACCAAGGAGGTCATTGTGGATTTCAGACGTGCTTTCAGAAGTGTACCCAGCTTCAAGTTCCTTGGAATACACATCTCTGAGGACCTCACCTGGTCTCTGAACTCCTCCATCCTAATCAGAAAGGCACAACAGCGCCTATATTTTCTGAGACTTAAAAAGTCCCGTCTGTGCTACAGGATACAGGAGAACTTTTACTGCTCAATGTGGTACAGCAGCTGCACAGCTTCAGACCGTAAAGCTCTTCAGAGGGTGGTGAAAACCGCTGAACAAATCATCAGTATTGAACTACCCACCTTGGAGAACATTTTCAAAAAACGCTGTTTGCAAAGAGCGAGGGGCATCAAAAGTCCCGCTCACCCCAACCACAGACTGTTTACACTTCACGCTACCGTTGTCTCAGAGCCAGAACAAATAGACTGAAAAATAGCTTCTTTCCCGTGGCTGTTTCTGCAATGAACGCTGATATGGTGTTAACAATCACCACTGCACTGTCACTTTTCTTCTGTGTTTTGCACCACTTTAAAATCATGCATCCTTGCACCACGCAAAAACTAAAAAAATCATTACACTTCTGTATGTCCATCCATATTTATTCTGTTTATTCTGTGTGTATATATATATATATTATTACACCTTTTGTAACCTCATACCCTTATTTATTACACTGCCACTGTAAATAAGCTATCTATGCACTTCTGGTTAGATGCTAACTGCATTTCATTGGCTCTGTACATGTACCCTGTACAATGACAATAAAGTTTAATCTAATCTAATCTAATCTAATTATACCCGTGACGTGGATCGTGCCTGTTCTGTGGCTCGTGCCTGTGCCGTAGATCATGCCTGTACCGTGGTTTATACCCGTTTTGCGGATTCTACCTGTTTCGTGGATAGTACTTCCCTATCGGATTATACCAACTTGGCTGCGAAAGGGACATCATGCTGCTGCATAGCTGCGAAACCTCCTCAGAGGACGTCGCTCCGCAACAGACCTCCACCGTGGGTGCCGCTCGGCCTCTGGAATCCGCCGTGGGCGTCGCTCAGTCTCTGAACTCTGCCGTGGGCGTGTATTAATAAACTGAGTGTATTAATGAAATAAAAGACTGGATGTCTCATAACTCATATTCAATTCTGATAAGATGGAGATTTTGCTCATCGGCCCAAAAACCAGTACACAGAAGCTCCAGCATCTCAACCTGCATTTAGAAGGATGTTCTGTAACTACTAGAGCAACGTCTTTTAAAAATCACATCAACCATATTACAAAATCAGCTTCTTTTACCTTAGAAATATTTCTAAGCTAAGAAACATGTTGTCTATATCTGATGCAGAGAAGCTCGTCCATGCGTTCATGACCTCCAGACTGGACTATTGTAATGCATTACTAGGTGGAAGTCCTGCATCATTAATAAACAAGCTTCAGTTAGTTCAGAATGCAGCAGTCAGAGTTCTCACAAGGTCGAGAAAATATGATCATATAACCCCAATCTTCTCGTCCCTACACTGGCTTCCTGTTAAGTTTCAAATCCACTACTAACTACTGCTTCTTACCTACAAAACACTTAATGGTTTCTCTCCATGTATCTCTCCAGTTCTCTCAACACGCTACAATCCGTCACGCTCCCTGAGATCTCAAAACTCTGGACTTCTAGTAGTTCCTAGAATAGCAAAGTCCACTAAAGGTGGTAGAACATTCTCACATTTAGCTCCTAAACTCTGGAATAGTCTTCCTGACGGTGTTCGGGGCTCAGACACACTCTCCCAGTTTAAGTGCAGATTAAAGACGTATGTTTTTAGCGAGTTCTCCACATAACACACATCACATCATAACCTTGTGCTCCAGAACATCTGATCACATCACATTATCAACTTGTGCTGTTAATATCATGAACAGCAGCTATGCTAATTCCTTTCCACTGCTTCTCTTTCTCTCTCCATCCCGAGGCATCCTGAGGTTGCTCCAGCTCCAGTCACATCCCACCTTATGAAGATTATGGACCTTTAAAGCAGTAGATGCCGCAAACTTCCCAAACCATCTACAGACGTACCAGTGCCATTTAGATCCCACTTCATGTGGAGTTTTGACATTGGACCTCTTTGAGAAGCTGGTGTTAGAAAGAACGTCACTCAATCACACACTGCAGTGCTCATGTTAGTTCTCTCTCTCTTCAACTTAAAACTTTTTTCAACATCGCTGCATTGATTCACAGAGATGTGAAATAAGGAACATACAGAAATGACGTGAGGTGAAGCATCTTCTGTGTTTATGCAGTGCAGTACAGGTATATCGCAGCTGTAGATGGAAAGCAGATTAGAGCCTAAAAATGTAATTACGATAGAAAAAGTTGTCATGGTTTATCGCTTTGCACAGGAGAAGCACTTGAGAGGTCAAATGGTGATCCGTTGGCAATGACATGAATACAAATAAAAAAATCTCACGAAAAATAAAACCTTCCAATCAACAAGTCGAAAAAGTGGACTTTGTGAACGCTGTTATTGACTTGGTCTGGAAATCCTGTCACCTTTATTGATCTAAATCTGAGAGATAAACATGCCACGTGTGTCTGTGTGTGTGTGTGTGTGTGTGTGTGTGTGTGTGTGTGTGTGAGTGTGAGTGAAACAGAGTTACTTGAGTTCATCCCTCACTTGAGTTCACCCCAAAAAAAAAAAAAAAAAGCGCCCGAGGCAGGCGTAACACTGTCGAACTCACAATGGGTCACTGAAAGCAAAGACACAAACACACAATAATTTTTCCACCGTAAAACATGCAGGGCCATAACACTGCAACAAGCACACACTTTGAGACTAAAGGTAAACACACACACACACACACACACACACACACACACACACAAACAGACAAACATGCAAAACTGACACAACTTCACTGAAACACACAAACAGCTGACACAATTTTACCTGCCACAAGCTCACACCGCATCACTAAAGGCAATCTGTCTCTCTCTCTCTTTCTCTCTCACACACACACACACACACACACACACACACACACACACACACACACACACACACAAAACCTGATGATTCCCAAACAAACAGAAAGGAAGCAAAAACAAAAAAATCCCCAGAAAACAAAAAACATTCATGTCTCCCAGCATGTACAGCTGTGTGCAAAAGTTTAGGACCCCTGATCTTGTTTGAGATTAACAGATTTACACACAAACCATTTGAAATGATTCCTCAATAAATGTTAACACACAATTTTGTGTATATTTTATGATCGTACACATGAGAAAAATAAATAAATGGTATCAATTTGAGGTTACACTTTCACTAAGAGCCGGCCAATACAGCAGTATAACATCTTCAATAAACAATGACACAATTCACTTTTCAGAGATATCACTGCTCTGGGGTTTGGGGTCATTGATTCGACCATTGATTTTTAAAGCTTCATATCTCTCTCTCTCTCTCTCTCTCTCTCTCTCTCTCTATATATATATATATATATATATATATATATATATATATATATATATATATATACACACACACACTGGCAATCAAAATTAGAGAACAATTTATAAACAATTGAACAATTCTGCAATAATGTGATCTTCACTGCTCAACAGTTGAAGGAGTTTTTGTCCTGTCTATACCATGCTACCAGAACACCTTTTCCACAAAATCACTAAGCATTTAAAAAAAACATTATTTTGCAGAAAACACACTGATCAAAATTGGAGAACAACAATGACTGTAGCATGGAAAAAAATTACAACAACATTTTTTTGAAGGTTACAACAGTCAGCAATTAGTAGGATGTGTCCAGGCCTCTGCTCTGAATGACTTCAGCACATCTGCGGCCACAGGACAGCACTCGTCTCTCACACTGCTCTGGTGGGATTTTGGTCCACTCTTCTTCCAGTCTCCTCCACAGTTCGGTGACTGTAGTGGGTTTCTTGGCCATAACTTTGTCGCCAAGGATTTTTCAGAGGTTCTCTATTGGGTTGAGATCAGGACTCTGGACAGGCCATGTCATTATTTCAACGTTTTCAGTTTGAAGGAACTGCTTTACTCGTTTTGCTGTGTGACATGGAGCGTTGTCCTGCATGAACACTGCGGGCTGATTGGGTGATGAACGCAGGAAGGAACCATATGTTGTTCAAGAAGGTTCTGATAAACATTTGCATTTACTCTGCCATGTAGCTGTATAAGAGGCCCAACTCCTGCTGCAGAAAACATGCCCCAAACCATGACACTTCCTCCTCCACTTTTCACTGACTTCTTTACACACTTTGGGTTCAGTCTTTCTCCAGTTTGTCACCGAACATAATGTTTCCCATCGGACCCAAATAAATTAAACTTGCTTTCATCACTGAAGTGAACTTTGGACCAGTTCTCCTCTGTCCACACAACATGCTTAGTCTAGCCTTTTGATTCTTTCTGCTAATGAGAGGTTTGGTCACTGCAGAGTGGGCTTTCAGTCCAAATGCTCTTAAACGTCGAGACACTGTATGACGAGACAGATCCTTACCCTGTTCAGCGCTGAACTGGTGAGCAATTCCAGCTGCAGTGTGGAAACGATTGCCCATTGAGATCCTCCGCAGTATCCTGTCCTCTCTTTTATTTGTCTTCCGTGGACGACCAGCCTTCTTGGCGGACTTGAATGAGTTTGTGATGTTGTAAAGATTCAATATTCTTGAAATCACAGATTTGGAACGACCAACTTGTCTTGCTATGGCTGATAGGGTCATCCCTTTGGCCTTCATCTGGACAACCTGCTGCCGGAGGCTTTCAGTCACTTTAGAACGGCCCACCATCTTGCAGAGTCAGTGAAACTGGAAGTTAGGCTGCCAGTTAAATAGGGGTTTACAGATAATCAAGAAAATTAGCACCAGGTGCAGATTAACACCAATAACTGGGAGGTATCTGAAAGTGTTCTCTAATTTTGATCAGTGTGTTTTCTGTTTTTTTTTAAAATGCCTTAGTTATTTTGTGGAAAAGGTGTTCTGGTAGCATGGTATAGACAGGACAAAAAACAGGAAAAAAGAATTGTTCAATTGTTTAAAAATTGTTCTCTAATTTTGATCACCACTGTATGTGTATATATATATATATACATACAGTGTTGTAAGAAATGTTACTTCATTCAACTAAAATTACTTAGTTGATTATTTACACCAAAAAGTAATGCGTTACTGTAAAAGTTACTTTTTAGTTACTTTTTTAAAGAAGCTTCTTTAATGTTCCCATTAATCCCCTTTTATGTGTTATGGTCTACAAACACAAAACTGACTTAAACACAAAGTCATTTTTAAACACTATTTTATTAAAGTCAGAGCAGCACAAACTGAATATATCACAAGCATTTCTGAAATAAAGAACAAAACAAGCTGAATAATAAATTCACAATCAAAAACTAAAGTGGCTTCTGCTGTTGTGTTGAGCTCTTAAACATGTTCCTTTCACAGCTGAAGTATGAAAACTATCAACAATGTAGAACAGAACACCGGGTTAGCGCATATCTACTAGCTTCTAGCTTCGCCGAGACATGGAGGTCCTGGAGGAGCTTCAACAGATTGGAGTTGCTGTTTATCGCAGTAGATACGAGCTTCGAACCAGAAAGACACAGCTTACATTTGACTTAAAAGTTTTTGTCTTTATACTCAACTAAAGTGAAATAATGATCATATTTCCACTTTGAGAAACTCGTCTTGCTCTCGCGTTACTGCCCAACACTGTGTATATATATATATATATATATATATATATATATATATATATATATATATATATATATATATATATATATGTATATATAATTAGGACTGTCAAAATGTCCCATTAATACTGCGTTAACAAATTTATTTTAATGGCACTAGTTTTATTAACGTTTGATTGATGCAGCATTTATTTCTGTTTGTCCTTTTTTATTACAAATCTAAAATTAAAACCCTAAACACAACACACGTTTATTTACAACGTCCTTTCTTTTCTCAGATATCAAAATTAATTAATTCCACCCAAAAATATTTTTTAATCATTAAACATTTGTTTTACTGATGCGCCAAAGTCCCAAATCAGCACCAAAATCCGCCATGATGCTGACATCCGGCAATTAAAAGCGTCCGTGTGGAAACAAAGTAAAAGTTCCGTTTGGTGTCCTGATGATTTACATCATATAAAACATTATAATTACTTTAAACATGTAAAATAATATTTTGTCTCCATGCTCTATGTTGAGTTTCACTATTAATAAACACTCTCCATGTCCATGTTGATTAGAGTATTAAAAACTTGAAGTAATAAATTAAGGTACATTTGAAACAGATAATATGCAGATTAAGTTGTGATTAATTACGAGTTAACTCATAACAATCTTCGATTTATCGCGAATAATTTGTTTATTAATTGACAGCCCTAATATACATATATGCACATTTCTAAAACATTCTTTCGAGTTGATGTTGATGACACTGACACTGTGCACTTGAGACTTAAACGATAATTTGTGTTAGTCTGTAAATCACCTGCAGGTGGCAGTGTTTCATCACACGACACACACGATACTGCTTAAACCCGTACACAGGTCTGGAGCTCACAGCATGTACCTTAGCATGTAGCATTCAGAGCACTTTTAATCAACATTAATAAATACATTACTTTTAATTTACTTATAAGTTTGAAGCGTTATTCATGTTTTCTTAATAGTTAATACTTTATTAATAATCGTTATCAAGTTTTCTACATGAGACTCGTACAGGAATCTTCCAAATCAAATAATGTTCAATAAAATAATTAAAAAGTATAGATGCCGCTAGGTCAGAGTGGGCGGAGCTTAAGTTACACCTGATTAACTACCTGAGCTACAGCAGCACAAGTCATGCTTGTGATTGGTTGGTGGTAATAGTGCAATTTAAACCCCACCTTTAAAACTTTAATGTACTGGTATGTTTGAGTTCTGTCACATGATTCAGTGTTGTTGACGGTGAAGTGGGCAGAGCTTCATCTCCCAGTGCTCCCACAGTGGTTATGATGCTGGTACCCTGTTTATACTGTACAGTCTTCTTATCTACAGAACAATAAACATACCTACTAATCCGTGTTTTCCTCTGTCGAGCTGCACATGCTCCTCCTGAGGTGGCAGTGATCCTGTCCCTTTCCTCTTTCTGGACCTGCCTGAAGCCCTACTTCTAGACTTCTGATCATTCTCATCAGCTGGAGACCACTCGCTGCAACTGAGAATAGTTCCACATGAACAACCTAAAGATCAATGAGGTTCCTGTAGAGGTTAAACTCAAGAACCACCACGATGGATTTATACTGCAATAATATAAACAATCTGCTACAATCTTTAGGACTGCAATCATCATGAACAGTTTTTCCTCAATCAGTGAACATGTGAGAAGCTTAACAATGATCGAACGATAATGAATAGATGTTTGGTGTTATTCAGATGAGGATGGATCAAGTGGAAGATCTGCTATAGAGCTCCAACCCTATAAAACTCATTTGTGATGAATGTGAATGTTGACTGCACCCCAGACCTCCTCATCTTCTCACCTACATCAGTAACTGACTTTACTAACACTCTTGAGGCTGAATGAATCTCCACACAATCCAGTGGAACATCTTCCCAGAAAAGTGGAGCTCATTATAACAGTGAATGAGAATTAAAGTGTAAATGCACCCAAAACATTAATCAAGAAAAAAATACTCAGAACACGCTGATCAACTGCTGCACAAAATATGCAGATCTGCAGATTTTATTCTTCAAACACAATAAAAACTAAATAAAGAATTATTCACATTGTTGTGTGGAAGATAAACAACAAAAAAACTCAACCTAACATAAAAACACCTACAGCTCATTTAGTTTTCCTCATAAATAGGTGCAAATGCGAGGCGTAGAAGGAGGTTCTGCTGTAGATACGATGTGGAGGGGGAGGAGATGATCAGCCGTATGCCGAGGTTCAACACCAATCTGCCTCCAATCAGCATCAGAACCTTCACATTTCCTACAGCAGAACCGCAGCATACAAAAACAGCTAATAAAAAATAAATGTATTTCATTTCCCAATAATTTCACCAGCTGATGGCAACAACATCATTAAAAAAATCCAAGAAAAAGATATGGCAATAAAATCATTTTAAAAATTTAAATTATGCACAAAAGTCCAGAGAGGCCAGGAATTTTTATTATTTTATTAAATACATTTTATTTTTGCCCCTTTAGGTCAAAATAGTGAGCAATAACGAGTTCAGTCCAAATAAAAGGTATAATCAAAAATAATCGTAAAAAATTATACACCATGTATTAAACCACAGCTATGGGGAAACGCTTGTTTCTGATTGGCTAGTTCTACAACACAGTTGCCTAGCAACAGATTTTGTTGATTGTATTTTTACAAACATTCTAAAAACTTGATTTACTGGGTTCCTTTTGAAGGCAGAGAATGTTACCATGACAACAAGCAAAGAACAACATTTAAGGCTAGCATATTTCTGGGGGGAAAATTGGATTAAGTCGGGTTTTTTTCCCACCGATGCGTAACCATGGCAACACGTTTTATAGCGGTATCCTTCAGGGGGTGTGAGAAAGTCAACATAAAAAGTAAAAAAAAGTTCCTCAAGGGTTCTTTGGATCATTAAATGCCCTCAGATTTATATAATGAAGCTCTAAAGGAGAGAACCCAGTTACAGGGTTCTCCAGAAAACATTGAGTTTCCCAGAGAAACACGGGTTCTAGATGTAACCAATTATTTCTATTTCTGATTTTAGTAGAAATTGCCCAGCTGAGGTGGTTAAGAAAGTTCATTGAGCATACTTGAGAAGGTTTCTGTCTGTCTTACACTTTAGAAAAAGGGATCAGAACAAAAAAAACCATCAAGTTATCATTTGGGTTCCTCAAGGTTCCAAGCGTTCTTGATTTGTTTTTAAAGCTTCTACATAAAAAACTTTAAATACCCATGAGAAAGAGAGAACTGGAGAACCTTTAACTCCAGTGCTAGAACTTCTAAACATGTAGCAAGCCTGCATTAGCGCCATAAAAAGCGCTACGATTCCTCAGTGGTTCCTCATCGCTACTTTCTAAAAGCAGTTCTAAAAGAAAAGGACTCTGTTGGAGGCTTTAACTATTAAGAGTCAACTAAATAACCACTTCTTTTTTGTAGAAACGGAGAAGCTGCAGAATAAAACAGTAAAAGGGTTCCTTTGGATCGTTACACTTTCTTTTCAGGGTTCTCAAAAAAATCCTTTGGACCGTGTGAGAAATGTAGAACCTGTTAACTTCTCAGTGCCCCCATGCAGGACACCTCAGACTGTACACAGATCTTCATAATTAAAAAACAACAATGCTTAGCATCTCTGGACCTTTGAAGTTCATCCCTTTGTTTTTGTGTTTAAATTGTTTCTGGAACTAAAAGAAGGAGGGATTTGGTGGGGAAATAATCACACAGACTCTATTTACAGCAGGAATTACAGGAGATCAGGGCTGAAAGAAGCCACTACACTGTTCACAGCCATTAACCATGAACTCAATCACTCCATCATCACAACAGAGCTCGGGTTCTAAAGGCAGGGAAGTGAGTGAGTGAGTGAGTGAGTGTGTGAGAGAGAGAGAGAGAGAGAGAGAGAGAGAGAGAGAGAGAGAGAGAGAGAGAGAGAGAGGGGTAAAGAAGTCATTCACATATTCTCTAATAAAACATTTAGCAGTTTTGGTTTCATTTTCCTCTCGATGTATGTTCACATAAGCCTTTAATATTATTATTATTATTGATATTATTAATATTGACTTGTTTTTTATATGCCTGAAGAAGTAGTCAGGTAGTGTGATTTCTAACTGTTTAGCCACACATTTCTAGATGGGGTCATTTCAGCGGAGCTACGGGATTCGCAGATTCAATTCAATTCAGTTTGTATTTGTAGAGCGATTTTAACAATGGACATCGTCCCAAAGCAGCTGTACAGAGATAAAGACGTTATAAAAGTTGGAATTTATACGTTTATCCCTAAAGAGTGTGACAAGGAAAATTTCTGACCCTGAGACGGTATAAGGAGGAAGCCTTGGTGTCTGAGTTTATAAACCCTGGTACCTGGACTGGTGTCTGTGATTATGACTTTTTTTATTTGATTTTAAAAGAAAAGAAAAGATGTTCTATTACCCACCATTATAGTCACCTGATAATACTAATAATAATAATAATAATAATAATAATAATAATAATGAGATGCTTGTGTGTGTAAGTGCTTTACGGCTGACAGACTCACAGTGACACGTGTCTACATTAACGTGGTCTGACAGCAGCAGGGTGTGTATTTAAAGCCCTGCGAGTGAAATGAACGTGACTTTATCCTACAGGTTACATCCTTATCACCCCGAAAGAACCCAGAACTACACGCTTCTGTTACAGAGCGAGTGATGAGGAAAGAGCAACAATCGTGCACACACACACGTACAGACCTGTGCATCTGTGTGAGGTGTGTGTGAGGTGTGTGTGTTTGTGAGGTGTGTGTATGTTTGTGTGTGAGTGGACAGGACAGAAGGTGTGTATCCGTCACTGTGAGGAGTGTAAACTGCCTCTTGGCTCCTGCAGGATTTCTCATTCAGGTCTTCATCAGGTCAGATACAGAGCTTTATCCCTCTGCAAAGCACTGTGGAACACACACACACACACACACACACACGCACACGATAAGTCAGGTGAATTTTATACTGAACTAAATTACACGATGAAGAAAAAATAAACAAAAAGCTCATTTTATCATCCTTTTTTTATCCACCTCTCTATTAATCTCTCCATCCTTCATTCTATACACATCTCTTTTAGTCTCCTCTTTATTCAGCGGTGTGTGTGTGTGTGTGTATATGACCCGTTGGTGCAGTGTGTGTGTGCATGCACGTGTGTGTCTGACCTATTGGTGCAGTGTGTGTGTGTGTGTGTGTGTGTATGTATGTATGTATGTGTATATGTGCGTGTGTATATGACCCGTTGGTGCAGTGTGTGTGTGTGTGTGTGTGTGTGTGTGTGTGTGTGTGTGTGTGAGAGACCCGTTGCTGCAGTGTGTGCATGCGTGTGTGTCTGACCCGTTGGTGCAGTGTGTGTGTGTGTGTGTGTGTGTGTGTGTGTGTGTGTGTGTGTGTGTGTGTGAGACCCGTTGCTGCAGTGTGTGTGTGTGTCTAACCTATTAGTGCAGTGTGTGTGTGTGTGTGTGCGCACGGGTGTGCATGTGTACCTGACCCATTGGTGCAGTCTGTATGTGTGTGTCTGACCCGTTGGTGTAGTGCTTGTGTGTGTGTGTGTGTGTGTGTGTGTGTATACGGTTGTGTGTGTGTGCCTGACCCATTGGTGCAGTGTGTATGTGTGTGGTGTGTGTGTGTCTGACCCGTTGGTGTAGTGCCTGTGTGTGTGTGTGTGTGTGTGTGTGTGTGTGTGTGTGTGTGTGTGTGTCTGACCTGTTGATGCAGTGTGTGCGTGTGTGTCTAACCTGTTCGTGCTGTGTGTGTGTCTGACCCGCTGATGCAGTGTGTGTGTGCGTGTGTGTCTGACCCGTTAATGCAGTGTGTGTGTGTGTGTGTCTGTGTGTGTGTGTGTGTGTGTGTGTGTGTGTGTGCATGTGTGTGTGTGTCTGTGTGTCTGTGTGTCTAACCCGTCGGTGCAATGTGTGCGTGTGTGTGTCTGACCCGTTGGTGCAGTGTGTGCGTGTGTCTGACCCGTTGTTGCAGTGTGTGCGTGCGTATGTGTGTGTCTGACCCATTGGTGCAGTTTGTGTGCGTGTGTGTGTCTGACCCGTTGGTGCTGTGTGTGCGTGTCTGACCCGTTGGTGCTGTGTGTGTGTGTGTGTGTGTGTGTGTGTGTGTGTGTGTGTGTGTAACCCGTTGGTGCAGTGTGTGTGCGCGCCTGTGTGTGTGTGTGTCTGTCCCATTGTTGCAGTGTGTGCGTGTGTGTCTGACCCGTTGTTGCAGTGTGTGCGTGCGTATGTGTGTCTGACCCGTTGGTGCTGTGTGTGTGCGTGTCTGACCCGTTGGTGCTGTGTGTGTGTGTGTGTGTGTGTGTGTGTGTGTGTGTGTGTGTAACCCGTTGGTGCAGTGTGTGCGCGCGCCTCTGTGTGTGTGTGTCTGTCCCATTGTTGCAGTGTGTGCGTGTGTGTCTGACCCGTTGTTGCAGTGTGTGCGCGCGTGTGTGTCTGACCCGTTGGTGCTGTGTGTGTGCATGCGTTTGTGTGTGTTTCTGACCCATTGGTGCAGTGTGTGCGTGTGTGTGTGTCTAAACCTTTGGTGCTGTGTGTGCGTGCATGTGTGTGTGTCTGACCCATTGGTGCAGTTTGTGTGTGTGTGTGTGTGTGTGTGTGTGTGTCTGACCTGTTTGTGCAGTGTGTGTGTTTGTGTGTGTGTGTCTGACCCATTGGTGCAGTTTGTGTGTGTGTGTGTGTGTGTGTGTGTGTGTGTGTGTGTGTGTGTGTGTCTGACCCGTTTGTGCAGTGTGTGTGAGTGTGTGTGTGTGTGTGTGTGTGTGTGTGTGTGTGTGTGTGTGTGTGTCTGACCCATTGGTGCAGTTGTGTGTGTGTGTGTCTGACCCGTTTGTGCAGTGTGTGAGTGTGTGTGTGTGTGTGTGTGTGTGTGTGTGTGTGTGTGTGTGTGTGTGTGTGTGTGTGTGTGTCTGACCCATTGGTGCAGTTTGTGTGTGTGTTAGTGTCTGACCCGTTTGTGCAGTGTGTGTGAGTGTGTGTGTGTGTGTGTGTGTGTGTATGTATGTCTGTGTCTAACCCATTGGTGCAGTAGTCAGTGGTCCAGTCGAGCCCCTGTGCCGGTCCGCTTCTGCAGCCTGTGCGATAGTCCATGGATGGAGCCGACACACTGATCAAACTCTGATACTCAGCCTGAAGTGGAAACCCCTGAGAGAGAAACGAGTGAACAAAAGTAAAAAAAAAATATATAAAATACTACACACCGCACACTTAAAGCTACACATAAACACTTAAAACTGCCATAAAAAATAAACACCCCCCACCTTTAAAGCTACAGTTATGATTTTAATTTCAAAAACACACAAACCATTCAGCAACAGCAGTACATGGGTGCCTAAGTGCATGCTGGGAAAAAGGCATGAAACAGATATTTAAATGTGAAGACTTTTTTCCCTCTGTTCCTGAGAACAAGTGCGTGTGAAAGGGAAGCTAATCTCGGTGGTACACACGAGAATCTGCCTGAAAGAGCATGACAGCAGGTGGCTGCAATTTTTCCCTCCTTTCTCTCCCCCTCCCCCTCCAGAGATTCTACCTATTCATGCACTGTTCCTCAAATTCTTCTCCCTCGCTCTGACACAAAGACTCCATCTGCCCTTTTGTGTCACTCCACCCTCCACCCCGAGCTCTCCTTCCCTTCCTCTCTTTCACAGCGGAAAAAGTTGAACAGCCATCGTTTTTTTTTTTGTTTGCACTCCACGAATATGCAAAAATTACAACGTGGATTACTGCAAGGCTTCAGAGTTTAAAACTGTGCTTCTGTTAACAGCTTAACACACACACACACACACACACACACACACACACACACACACACACACACACACACACACACACACACACACACACAAGAAAAGAGGAAAATTTGAGTTTAATGTCCTCACACGCCTCTCTGAAACGCTGACACCAAACACGAATGTTAGATTAAATTATTAATCATCTTGCTTTTAACGATCATCTGCTGCGTCACTGATTTGGTTCTACTGAGAAAGAAAAAAATCATTCAAGAAGTTGCTCTTTTAAACATTTCCCAGAATCCCCAAGACAAGAATCGTTACACAATACGCTTTCAATAGGCTTTCATATTCAAATAAGAAGCTTTTACTGTGTCTTTCGTTCATGGGAACTGTTTCAACTGGAAAATGTGGAGATGTTTCAGAGCATGTCTTTCATAAAATCATGGAAAAAGGTCCCACTAACAAGACACACACTTGCTATCACAATGTGTTATATTTAGCTGAAAAAAGACAAATAGAGTTCTACAAACTCCTGTATTTCAACAAACTGGTGGTAAGGAGCGCTAATCGTTTACAAAAAAAAAAAAAAGTCCTTTGAGTGTGTGTGTGTGTATAAAGTGCAGAAAACCACAAATAGCCGAGTTACGGACACTCTACATTTACAGCTATGCACTGAGCTCTGCTGATAATCTGTAATCCTGCACTGATAATCTGTAATCCTGCACTGATAATCTGTAATCCTGCTCAAGAAATATATAATCCTGCCCTGTTAATCTGTAATACTATAGTGTTTATCTGTAATCCTGCACTGAAGAAATATATAATCCTGCCCTGTTAATCTGTAATACTATAGTGTTAATCTGTAATCCTGCACTGATAATCTGTAATCTTGCACTGATAATCTGTAATCCTGCTCAAGAAATATATAATCCTGCCCTGTTAATCTGTAATACTATAGTGTTTATCTGTAATCCTGCACTGAAGAAATATATAATCCTGCCCTGTTAATCTGTAATACTATAGTGTTAATCTGTAATCCTGCACTGAAGAAATATATAATCCTGCAGTGTTAATCTGTAATACTATAGTGTTTATCTGTAATCCTGCACTGAAGAAATATATAATCCTGCCCTGTTAATCTGTAATACTATAGTGTTTATCTGTAATCCTGCACTGAAGAAATATATAATCCTGCAGTGTTAATCTGTAATACTATAGTGTTTATCTGTAATCCTGCACTGATAATCTGTAATCTTGCACTGATAATCTGTAATCCTGCTCAAGAAATATATAATCCTGCCCTGTTAATCTGTAATACTATAGTGTTTATCTGTAATCCTGCACTGATAATCTGTAATCTTGCACTGATAATCTGTAATCCTGCTCAAGAAATATATAATCCTGCAGTGTTAATCTGTAATACTATAGTGTTTATCTGTAATCCTGCACTGATAATCTGTAATCTTGCACTGATAATCTGTAATCCTGCTCAAGAAATATATAATCCTGCCCTGTTAATCTGTAATACTATAGTGTTTATCTGTAATCCTGCACTGAAGAAATATATAATCCTGCCCTGTTAATCTGTAATACTATAGTGTTAATCTGTAATCCTGCACTGAAGAAATATATAATCCTGCAGTGTTAATCTGTAATACTATAGTGTTTATCTGTAATCCTGCACTGAAGAAATATATAATCCTGCCCTGTTAATCTGTAATACTATAGTGTTTATCTGTAATCCTGCACTGAAGAAATATATAATCCTGCAGTGTTAATCTGTAATACTATAGTGTTTATCTGTAATCCTGCACTGATAATCTGTAATCTTGCACTGATAATCTGTAATCCTGCTCAAGAAATATATAATCCTGCCCTGTTAATCTGTAATACTATAGTGTTTATCTGTAATCCTGCACTGAAGAAATATATAATCCTGCCCTGTTAATCTGTAATACTATAGTGTTTATCTGTAATCCTGCACTGAAGAAATATGTAATCCTGCCCTGTTTTTTTGCCATGTTACTCTAATTCCTCTCCACTGCTTCTCTTTCTCTCCCCATCCCGAGGCATCCTGAGGTTGCTCCAGCTCCAGTCACGTCCCGCCTCATGAAGATTGTGGACCTTTAAAGAAGTAGATGCCGCAAACTTCCCAAACCATCTACAGACGTACCAGTGCCAAATGGATTTTACTTAATGTGGAGTTTGGACACTGGACCTCCTGGAGTGTTTAAAGGCTCTGGCATGGAGAAGCTGGTGTTGGATCTGTGATGATCTCAAATGTTGAGCTATTTTATAGTACTGAGTTGCTCAGTAGCTCCTAGTTTTATAACCATAATGACTGTAAAAGTCTGTAGAAAGATCATCAGTCATAATCACACACTCCAGTGCTCATGTTAGTTCTCACTCTCCAGTGTTCTGTAGTGTTTAAAGACTATAATCACACTCTTGATGTCACCCAGATGAGGATGAGGTTCTGCTTTTGAGTCTGGTTCCTCTCAAGGTTTCTTCCTCATAACATCTAAGCGAGTTTTTCCTTCACCACAGTCGCCTTGGCTGCTCATCAGGGATAAATGCACCATAACTCTTAAAATTAACTCTTAAAATTCTGCAAAGCTGCTTTGAGACAATGTCTGTGTGAAAAGCGCAATAGAAATAAACTTGACTTGCATGTAGTACTATGTACGGTATGTACGTGTATGTGATGAAAAATGTTTGAATTTGAATTAAATAGTTACATTAAATCCATAATCTAATATAGAATGTATAATTAAGTCATTGGCTAATCTGCTGTGACAGTAGTATAATTTAGGTCAAACTTATTTGGGTTTTTGGGTGTGTGTGGTCACCTGGGCCATAGACGGAGAGTGCAGGGGCATGCTATGGCTGCCCATCTGTTGCTGCAGGCTGATATGTTGGTGCAGCGGGGGGCTGATCTGAAGTGGAGGAGGCGTCGTGGCCGCCATGTTGCCCATGGTGAGGTTAGAGCCGGGCCTAGAGGTGCCTCCCCGGGCCAGTCCGTGCTGCATGGAGGACAGATGGGGCTGCTGGGAGTAAGGAGGAGCCATGTAGAGCCCAGGATGTGACTGGAATGACGGGGGTTTAGGGCCAAGCATCTGGGACGCCTGGGACACTTTGACATCACCCGGCTCACTGTAACTCTGCAGAAACATCAGACATACAGCATAAACGCTCAACCTTAGAGGACCCTAAGAATATCTAGAACCTTGAAGTGTAGAACATAAAGCAGTTGTGTTGATTCCTGTTATGAAAGCTGGCAACATCTGGAGAAAAACTGTACAAAGGTCTATCAGTTTCACTTTAAATATAATAAAATACCTGTGAGACGAGCGTGGCTCTGTATGCGGCCAGCTGTTTCAGATACTCCTTCTTTGCAGTCTCAGTCTTCTTCTTATACAACTGAGATGAACACAAACAACCGAATCAGCCAATAACATTCGACATTTACATTTGCGACATTTAGCAGACGCCCTTGTCCAGAGCCACATACAAAAGTGCTTACGCCAAAAATACGCCAAGCCACAGCTCTTAGCGCAGTCTAAACACACCTGATGCAAATTATGATGTAGCTACAGACATTAGCACACAGTTTATAAAAAGATTCGCCTCTCCACTCTTCATTTTTCTTTTTTATGTTTATTGTATCCGTCTAAATGATGATGGAGTGGCTTCACCAGGAGACATCTGAAGCATCAGTGTGGTTGATGAAATCATATTTCTGTCTGATGGAGATGGTGAATAACACACTTCTACACATTTAAAGGAGTGGTGAAATATATATCGGTCTGATGGTACGAGACGATACTGTGACACGCAAAACTGAAAAACATACATACACACACTTAAAACGAACCTTATCTAACATCAGTGTGTTTCCTTTCCTGCAAAATCAAACCCAACCACAACAAAAGTCATGAAGAACACACGCGTGCCTGCTTGCTGGGTGTTGCACGGTTTCAAAATAACGTTCTTGTTATTTTTTTTTTTTTTACTGCCCCTGAGCAAGTAAAAAAAAAAAAAATGTAGCTCCTGGGTGAAAATGGTGTCATTACTTTTTACTGTTTACGTTTTTTTTCTCGCTCAGGGGCCGTCCCTCTACACAGCTACTGCTCGATTTGCATTTTGAACGTGATGAGCGCTAAAAAAAGGGGGAAATGTCGAAAACCAACAACTAAACAATATGTTTTCAATTTTAATAATGAACTCAAATTATTAAAATATACACACACACACACACACACACACACACACACACACACATTTTTGCTGACATAACGATAATATTTTATATATTATTACCACAACATTCTTTCATTTTTATGTTTTTATAATTTACCCTCTTTCTTTATTTACATTTTTTTTTTTTTAAAGAGAATGCTCTAGAATTCCATATAAAACGTTAGAACCGTTATACCTCCAGTGAACCTGTTGGTTCAGGGTTAGAAAAAAAGGGGTCTTCAGCTCTTTGGGTGAAACCTATAAAGATTCTATGAACAGAGCTTCATCAGAAGACAAGAACTCACAACTATCCACATACACCTCAGGATAACGTTTAGAGGAAGGGATTATGAAACAGAGATCTGGGATTAGAGATTATGAAACAGGGATTAGAGGTAGGGATCATGAGATATGGATTATTAGAGGAATTTAGGGTTATAGGTTAGAGAATAGAGATTATGAGGATTAAAAATGAAGGGATAGGGATTATGAGACAGGGTTTAGGGGCTATGAATTATAGGTTAGAAATTAAACCATTTGGGAATACAGGATTGAGATTAGTTTTCAGGTATTAGAGGTTTGGGATTTATGTTTATAGATTATGAAATAGATTCAGGGATGGGGTTTATTTAGGTAGGCATCAAAAGACAGAGGGTAGGGGTTAGGGATTAAGGAACTAGGGTTTAGGCATAAGGAAATAGAGGTTGGTGGATAAGGATTAGGGAATTACGTTTAAAGAATGGCATTAGGGATTAAAGAAGAAGATTAGAGGAAGATTAAAGGAATGGGGTTATGGGGACAGCATTAAAGCTTACAAGTCAGTACTTAAGTAGAGATTAGATGGTAAGGCATTGATTGGGGTGATGAATTAGTGTATTAGGATTATTTACTGGACATTAGAGCACAGAGGTATGGGATCAAGAGCTAGAGATCAAGCACTAAGAGTTAAGGAAAGAATGGGTATAATAATAATAATAATTATTATTATTATAATAAAAAATAATATATATATATATATAAATTAAAAGGTAAAAATTATGTTTGAGGAACCTGTTTCTGCTCCTCCCCCAGGCCATCCCACATGGAGGCCACGATCTTGGACACTTCTCCAAAGGTGGCGTTGGGGTTCTGGCCCTTGATGGCAGCCTGTGTGTCTCTGAAGAACAGAGCGTATGCTGAGACAGGTTTCTGAGGCTCATTCGGGTCTTTCTTCTTTTTCTTCTTGGGAGTTTTGGGTTTTTTTGCCACATCTGTAGCTGCTCTTTTCTCTGCTCCACTCTGAAAGAAAAGAAAGAAAAAATGTATTTTTATATATATATATATATATATATATATATATATATATATATATATATATATATATATATATATATATATATATATATATATATATATATATATATATATAAAAAACTCAGAGTATGTAAAACCATGACTGCATGTGCATATAAATTTACATGTGTTTGTGTGTGCGAGCGTGTATGCAAACATTTTCATATGTACATAATTGTGCATCCAGGTTTGTGTGTATTTGCATGGATATATTCATACATCTGTGTGCACCTGTGTGTGTGTGTGTGTGTGTGTGTGTGTGTGTGTGTGTGTGTGTGTGTGTGTGTGAGAGAGAGAAAGATTCTGACCTTCACAGCCTCATCTGCGTCATCCTCGTGGACAGAGCTGGAAGGAGAGGGCGTGGCTGACTTGCTTTCTGGAGGAGAAGGTGATCCGCGAGCACCGCTGTTCCCGTTATTCCCACCGTTCCCACTCATGGCCGGCTGAGTGCCGAGTTGTGATTGGTTGCCAGGGGTCAGCTGACCCTGAGGAACCATTCCTGACATCAATCTGGGTCTGAGAGCGTCCCCGTGAGGACGGCCGCCGTATCGCGAATCTGAGTTCACCATCTGCTGCATCTGCAGGAGGAGGAACACAAAACAGGTTAAACCCACACCTGTACCCTGACCCTGACCTTTGAACTATGGGCGTGTTCCTGCTTGCAGTGTGTCTTGAGGGAAAATTACTTCCTGTGTGGGGTGTCACCCAACACCACCCACAGCAGCAGGTGAGCTGAAACTCACCCCTCAACGCACACACACCTGCTATTGTTTTCCCACAATGCCCCTGACAGGTGGGGCTGGACAGGTGACACACACAGACACACACACACTAATCTTACAGAACACACTTCACTTAAACCCTTAAACAAACGACTTCAGTCACCTGAAACCACAGTGTGTGTGTGTGTGTGTGTGTGTGTGTGTGTGTGTGTGTGTGTGTGTGTGTGTGTAACTAAAAAAAGTCTAGATATGTACATTTCAGACAGACAGGTATATGAGATGACTAATGCTGCTGATTAAAAAACTAAAACAATAATCAAATTAAAATGAGAAAATAAAAACAGACAAACAGAGAGAAAGAACAAAAGAAAGCAAGAAAGTAATAAACTAAGTGTATGGATATATCAACATTAAATTATTAAAAAAATATTTAAGATGAAAAAATACAGATTAAAAAAAAAAAACGCAAGAAGAATCAACAAATATATACAAAATATTAAATATATAGGATAAATAATAAAAAGATAAAAAATAAATTAAGAACAATCCAAGAATGAATAAATTACAAATGCATCTTATATAAATCTGTATTATATTAAATTATATACAAATATAATCAACTAAATTCTCATTCATTTATTTTATGACAATGCAAAAAATACATATTAAAAAAACATTTTTTATTTTCTACAAAACACAATGACAGAAAACTAAAATGTTCTCTATGTGTGTGTGTGTGTGTGTGTGTGTGTGTGTGTGTGTGTGTGTGTGTGTTGGGGGGCGGGTCATTAACAGAAAAGATAATAAACATGTTGAATTGATTTTGTAAATGACTCGGTAAATGATTCAGATCAGTGACTCAATTGACTCAATGTTTCTGTGGAAATGAAAGTAACAAGCTAATTTGAAAAGTTTCTCTAATAAATTCAGTGGAAAAGATTAGCATGTGCGCGCGCACACACACACTTCAGAACAAATGAAACTTAGTTAACAATTTACTTTGTGTGATTGTTTGACATAGGTAAATTGTGTGTGTGTGTGCGTGTGTGTGTGTGTGTATATATAATATAATCTTTTTCCTATCAGTTTTTAATTTGCTGATATGTACCCAGAGCATCATCAATTCATCAGAAGAGTCTCTTCTTTTTTGCGGTTTATTTTTCTCTTTTCTACCCTTTCCTATTCTATTTTTCCCCTCTGTTCTCTCTTTGGAGATGTTTCTGTTTAACAATAATAATAAAAAAAAATTAAATCAATCAATCTAACAGATTAGTAATTTTATATCTCTTAAGGAAAGTAAAAATAACTCTTTATAACTAAATATTAACAGAGAAAAAAATAAAAATAAACTAAATAAATAAAAAAAAAAAATAATAAAAATAAGTGTGTTAGGGTGTATGGCTGATGGTCTCAAGGCTCAGGCAAAGGGGACTACTTTCTTTTTAATTAAAATAATGAACAGTGAGATGATGTCGGGGCAGAAACGGGTTCTGATAATGGAAGTTAACATGCTAATGATTTCATCGTAAATGATGAAAGTCGAACAGATGAGCGGAAAAACACTCAGGAGTGATGATGCTCGGAGAAGCCCAGGTCAGAAATTCCGAAAAAGAATAAAAAATATATATATAATTAAATAATACATAAAAAAAAAAAAAACACATTTTATAATAATAATAATTTTTATTATAATATAATGTTTTTTTTTATAATAATAACAATAATAATAATAATAATAATTATTATTATTATTATTATTATTATTATTATCATTATTATTATTATATTTTGTTAAAATAAATGTGATGGAAAAACTTTTATAATAAATAATAAAATAAGGATTGTGTTTTTTCTTTACCTAGCAGTTTTAATATACATTTAATACTGTGAGTAAACATTTACTTAAGCAAATGAACGATAAAAACTATGCTAAACTTTCTGCATGAAAAGCTGGTAAATGTTTTTACCACTTCGATGAAACGCGACCCACAAAAAAGAAAAGGAAGTGACTTTTCTTTCTTCTTATTCTCAGCCCTAAAACTATTATTTTACATTTAAAACAAATTGTATACTATGTATATTTAACAAATATATATAATAAAGCAGTTTAGAAATGTCGTAGGTTTATTTGTTGCATTTTTTTTTAAATGAAGGTTATTTTAATTTTAAAAGGTTATTTTACATTCCTTCAAAAATAGAACATTTTCGCATATTTACCCTTAAACAAAAAAAATTATCTAAAATAATTTGCAACCAGACAAATAAATCATCATAGATAAGTTGCATAGTTAGTAATTATAATAGTTATTATTATGATGAATAATTAAATGAAGTCAAGAAGCCCAGTGATTACAGAATGTAAGCGAATGATTCATAATAAATTGTGTGTGTGTGTGTGTGTGTGTGTGTGTGTGTGTGTGTGTGTGTGTGTGTCTGAGACCATGTTTATCATAGGAGCATGACATTAATCTACTGACACAAAAGAAAAAAAAAAAAAAAAAAAAAGTGAAGAGGTCATGTGACAAGGTCACACACTACTGCCCTAAAGGCTGCTTGTGCTGCAGTTTTTCATATTTTAATGAACAAAATAACCACCACCCCCTCTGAAATACCCTCAACACTCACACATACAACTGCATCCACCCCCTCCAAAAATCCCCACTCACCCCCAGCACTGGATTGTAGCTGAGGTCATTTCCATTTTATATCAATTTCCTCTAAATCACAGAGACACAACATAATTGCAGTGTTACAGTGTGTGTGTGTGTGTGTGTGTGTGTGTGTGTGTGTGTGTGTGTTGGGGGAGGGCAAGGGAGAAAGAAAAAGAGAAACTGAAGGAGAAAGAGAAAACAGAGGGAAAGACAAAGACAGAAAAAGAGGAAAAAATTAGAGTGAGTGAAAGATTGAATTAGTGTGAGAGTGAGAGAGAGTGAAAGAGAGAGCGAGAGAGCGTGAGAGTGCAGTGGGTAAAGGTGTATGCACTGTAACCCATGACATTTTGAGAGAGAGAGAGAGAGAGAGAGAGAGAGAGAGAGAGAGAGAGAGAGAGAGAGAGAGAGAGTAATGTGTGTGTCACTTCAGAGCCGCTCTCACATCCTTCTGTTTCCATTAAAGCAGTATAAATAGCATAAGTGCTGGCGCCCATTGTTTTTGCGGTGAGTAATAAAAGCTCTGCTCACTGATACGCTGTGTAACTGGAGTGAGTTTCCAGAGCGTCCCAGACCCTCAGCCCTGTTCTACACCCGTGACCATTGCAGGGCTACAACACCGGGCATTTTAATCTTCATTCTATCGTCCAAAAGCTCACAAATACACATGGGGCAACAACTGCAGTTTTCATATATATGCTTGTGTTTTTAGGTAAACTGCAGCCTGGCTGTGGTTACAGCTCAGAAACCACACACACAGAAAGGTCTTTCTGTTTCCTCACTTTGTCAAACACACACAGAGAGAGAGAGAGAGAGAGAGAGAGAGAGAGAGAGAGAGAGAGAGAGAGAGAGAGAGAGAGAGAGAGAGAGAAGAGAGAGAGAGAGAGAGAGAGAGAGAGAGAGAGAAAGAGAGAGAGAGAGAGAGAGAGAGAGAGAGAGAGAGAGAGAGAGAGACCACTCTCAGACAGTTAGCATAAAAACAAACAGGTTTACATTTTTGCACTCGTTGTTATTGTTATCAACGACATGTCCATCTGTTTAAATAAGACACACCCACTTGTCTAAATTTGTGGCACACCCTTGTCTAATTCAGACACGCCCTTTTGTCTGGATGAAGAATTTAATTTATATTAGATTTGTCTGGAATTAATATCTACTTGTCCATGTATGTACTGGGAAAAAATGAAATCACAGCCAAAAGGCCCTTTAAAGAAGCGTAAATCAAGTGAAGGAAAGCAGAGAAATGAGTCTCACATGGCACTGTGCAGCTAAAACAGACCAATACTGAACAAAAAATTAATTCCATCAGCTCGCTGTTCCAAGCTCCACCGCAACTACAATCTCTCTGTCCCGTTGCCTGGCAACCGTAATTCATAGTCCCTCTAAATGGATGGATGTTCTCAGAGCGTCGAGAACATTAAGGTGAAAAGAACAAATGGCTTTTGTGTATCAGAAAAATCTCTCAGTGTTCTGAAAAAAAAAAAAAAGACCACTCGGGTGCATTTCTCTCTTCAAACACGGGCTTTTAAAGTAATAATGAAAATGATTATTATTAAAGAAAATTAACACACACACACACACACACACACACACACACACACACACACACACACACACACACACACACACACACACACAGAGACATACTTGAGTAATGCAGAAATAAAAAAGGTACATAAAAACATTTTTTTACCAAAGAAACACCACACAGGTTAAAAAAAAAAAAAAAATAAGGCAGATAAAAAATACAACAAAAACAAAACAGAAATAAATAAAATACGGACAACTGAAAAAAGTTTGAAAAACGAATCGGTGGGTCACATGACGATGTAAAACTTGAAAATTTTTGTCTGTCTACCTATTTAACCACTTTTGTCTCCAAAACAGACAAACAGATAGAAGAGAGATAGACAGAGCCAGACAGATAGAAGAGAGATAGACAGAGAGCCAGACAGATAGAAGAGAGATAGACAGAGAGCCAGACAGATAGAAGAGAAATAGACAGAGAGCCAGACAGATAGAAGAGAGATAGACAGAGAGCCAGACAGATAGAAGAGAGATAGACAGAGAGCCAGACAGAGAGACGGGAATACAATTTTTGAAGTGTATCAGTCAGGACATTGGCCTCATCATAGAACAGAGATGGCGCTAGTTAAGGTGGTAAATGACTGTTATTGGCCTCTGATCAGGGTTTTGTCTCTGTACTTGTTTTGCTCAACCTCAGTGCAGCTTTTTACACCATTGATCACACTATACTGCTTGCTGGAATAAAGGGAACAGCTCTCTCCTGGCTCTGGTCTTATTTGACTGATCGCTATCAGTTTGTTGATGTAAATGGTGAGTTCTCCACACTGTAAGGTCAATTTTGGTGTTCCGCAATGAGCTGTCTTAGGCCCACTGCTTTTCTCTTTATATCTGCTGCCTCTGGGTGAAATTATACATAAACATGGTATTCGCTTCCAATGCTATGCTGATGATACACAGCTGTATATTTCAGCAAAGCCAGATGAGAGAGATCAGCTTAACAATGTTGAGAAGTGTGTAAAGGACATTAGACAGTGGATGCTTGATAACTTCCTTCTGCTCAACTCAGATAAGACAGAAGTACTTTTACTAGGACCACATGCAGCTAGAAGTAAACTTTCCGATTCCGTAGCATCTCTGGATGGTGTTTCTGTTTCAGTGTGTACGGCTGTCAAAGACCTTGGTGTGATTATTGACCCGAGTCTCACATGAATAATATCACCAGGATCGCCTTCTTTCACCTTAGAAATATTAGTAAAATTAGAAATAAGATGTGGTTACAGGATGCACAAACACTAGTAGATGCTTTTGTAACATTTAGATTAGACTACTGTAAGGCTTTACTGTCTGGGTGTTGGAGGAAGTGCAGAAATAAGCTTCAGTTAGTTCAGAATGCAGCAGCAAGAGTCCTCACTAGATCTAGAAAATATGATCACATCAGCCCTGTTTTAATCATCTACACTCCTCCCAATTACATCTCACACTGATTATAAAATACTACTACTGACGTATAAAGCACTTAACGCTCTCACACCGCAGTATCTGAGTAAACTTCTGTACCAAGTCAAGTCAAATCAAGAGGCTTTTATTGTCCTTTTTACTATACACAGTGGTACACAGTAAAAACAAAACAACATTCCTTCGGAACCCTGGTGCTACACTAAACAACAACAGCATAGAGCTACAACAACACAAACAAAGTGCATCGAGTGCAACCTGGTGCAAACAGTGCAAACAAAAAACAGTACAGACAGACAGTGCAGACAGACAACACAAGACAACACAAGACAAGACAAAAAAACAAGTATAGCACCGACTAGTAAACCTACTGTATACTTGATTATACAGTACTGTGTAAGGAGAAATGTAAAAACTATACCCAGGAGAGAGTACCAGTATGATCCTCCATGCCTACTTAGTTAGGTGCAGGCTATTTGTTGGTACCTTAAATAATGAAGACTCCAGCAGGGGGCAGATCTTTCTCTTATGAAACCCCACATTTAAGAAACAACCTTCCAATCAGTGTTCGGGATTCAGACACAGTCTCAGTGTTCAAGTCGAGGCTGAACACATTTATTTAGTCAAGTTGAGTCAGTAGAACTCTGAGGATTTGGATCCGCTTAATGTCAACAGTCTGCTACTCTGGACTCAATACTACAGTTTGCATCTGATCACCATCACTGCACCTCAGCATCGTTTAGCACTAATGAATTCAAACAGATGAGGATGAGGTTCCCTCTTGAGTCTGGTTCCTTTCAAGGTTTCCTTATACCATCTTGGGGAGTTTTTCCTTCACCACAGTCGCCACTGACCTGAGCATCAGGGACAAACTCACAATTATAAAGAACTTGTTCATTCTTTATCACCACATTATCTGTGTAAAGCTGCTTTGAGACAATGTTCATTGTTAAATAAACATTGTCCGCATCCACCATTGTTCCTGTCCCAAAGAAACCCCAGCCCGCCTGCCTCAACAACTATCGCCCAGTAGCCTTGACCTCAGTAGTGATGCTTTGAGAGACTGGTCAGAGACTTCATCACTGCCTCACAACCAGACACACTGGATCCGCGTACCGCCAGAACTGTTCTACTGAGGACGCCATTGCTCATCTCCTCCACACTACGGTGAGCCACCTGGACTCATGGTTTCTTCCTCATAACATCTAAGGGAGTTTTTCCTTGCCACAGTCGCCACGGCTTGCTCATCAGGGATAAATGCACACCATTCACCTTGACTGTTGATTTCTGTAAAGCTGCTTTGAGACAATGTCTGCTGTGAAAAGCGCAATAGAAATAAACTTGACTTGACTACAGAAAAGGGAATTATACAAAAGATGCTGTTTGGGGACTACAGTTCAGCATTTGACACAATAATTCCCTCCACACTCACCTCTAAGTTGGAGGTCCTGGGACTCAGCCTGCCGCTGTGCCAATGGATCTCTAACTTCCTGACAAACAGATCACAAGCCGTACGGATGGGAAAACACGCCTCATCCACCCACACCCTCAGCACTGCTTTCAGAACTGGGGACAAGGCGGCCTTAAGAACAGCAAGGGCCAAACTGTCCCGTGCCATCAGAGAGGCGAAGCGCGCACACGCAAAGAAAATCCACCACCACTTCCAGGACACTCGGCGCATGTGGCAGGGCATCCAGGCGATCACAAACAACAAGACAACATCACCTGCTTGTGACCGTGACGTCTTCCTCCCAGATGCGCTGAACAACTTTTACGCCCGGTTTGAGGTACAGAACAACGTGAAGGCGAGGAAGACCACCGCTCCTCCCACTGACCAGGTGCTCTGGTTAACCACAGCTGAAGTGAGGAAAACTCTATGCAGAGTTAACCCACAAAAGTTTGCTTGACCTGACAACATTCCTGGCAGAGTCATCAGGGCATGTGCAGAACAGCTACCAGATGTCTTCACTGACATCTTCAACTTCTCCCTGAGCAGTAACGTTGTTCCCATGCTTCGAGACAACCACCATCGTTCCCGTACCGACGAAGTCTACCATATCCTGCCTCAATGACTATAGTCCTGTCACACTCACACCCATCGTGATGAAGTGCTTCGAGAGGCTCGTCATGAGGCACATTAAGACCCAGCTTCCACCCTCTCTGGACGCCATGCAGTTTGCGTATCATCCAAACCTTTCCACAGACGATGCTATCTCCACAACCCTCCATTTGGCCCTCACCCACCTGGATAACAAGGGCTCATATGTACGAATGCTGTTTATTGACTTCAGCTCAGCATTCAACACAATCATTCCTCAGCACCTGATTGAGAAGTGGTCCTGAACACCTCCCTTTGTAACTGGATCCTGGACTTCCTGACTGAGAGACCTCAGTCAGTACGGATCGGGAACAGCATCTCCAGCACTACCACACTGAGCACTGGGGCCCCCCAGGGCTGTGTGCTCAGCCCACTGCTGTTCACCTTGCTGACTCACGACTGTGTAGCAATGCACAGCTCGAATCATATCATCAAGTTTTCTGATGACACGACCGTGGTGGGTCTAATCAGCAAGAACGACGAGCCAGCATACAGAGAGGAGGTGCAACGGTTAACTGCCTGGTGTGGAGCAAACAACCTGTCTCTGAACATCGACAAAATGAAAGAGATGGTTGAGCACAGAGCGACCAATCACACTGATTATTGATGGATCCTCAGTGGAGATCGTCAAGAGCACCAAATTCCTTGGTGTTCATCTGGCAGACAACCTCACCTGGTCACTCAACAGCAGTTCAATCACCAAGAAAGCCCAGCAGAGTCTCTACTTCCTGAGAGGGCTGAGGTAAGCCCATCTCCCTTCCCCCATCCTGACCATGTTCTACAGAGGGACCGTTGAGAGCATCTTGAGCAGCTGCATCACTGCCTGGTTTGGGAACTGCACCGTCTCAGTCCGCAAGGACAGCTGAGAAGATCATCGGCGTCTCTCCCCCCTCTGTTATGCACATTTACACCACACGCTACATCCGCAAAGCACACAGCATTGTGGATGACCACACACACTTTTCACCCTCCTGCCATCAGGAAAACGGTTCCGAAGCATTCAGGCCGCCACATCAAGACTGTGCAACAGCTTTTTCCCGCAAGCCATCAGGCTACTTAATACACAGAACTGAAAGGGAACTCGCACACTCACACACACACATTCAAATGTGTGTTATCAACTTGTACACCCTGGACTTAACACTTAACACACACTGACTCATCTCAATCCATTCCACCATCATCTATTTATTATTATTTATATTTGACTGTACTACACTCTTTAAATGTTGTTTTTTTGCACCTTTACCGTTTACATGCCGTCTTTTGCATCTTGACTAATATATTGTTTACATGCTTTTTTTGCACCTTCGACTTTAGTATATTATACTACACTGTTTACATGCTGTCTTCTGCACTTTTTGACTGCTGCTGTATTTTTGCACTACATTGTGTTCTTATATTCACTCCCATGTAGAGTTTCTACAGTTCACAGTATAAAGTAGGTTTACTTGTCGGCGCTGTCTTGGTCTTGTGTCCTGTCTTGTGTTGTCTGTCTGTACTGTTTTTTTGTCTGCACTGTTTGCACCAGGTTGTGTTGTGTTGTAGCTTTATGTTGTTGTTTAGTGTAGCACCAGGGTTTCGGAGGAACGTTTCTCGTTTTTACCGTGTACTGTGTACCACTGTGTATAGTAGAAATGACAATAAACGCCTTTTGACTTGACCAACACCCTGGTGAAAAAGCCTGACAGCGTCTGTACCATCTGAGAAGCTTAAGGGACTTTAAACTACTCTCTCAGGTGCTAAAGACTTTTTACACTTGTACCATTGAGAGCGTTCTGACGGGTAGCATCACTTTCTGGTTCGGAAACAGCACAATGCAGGAGAGGTGAGCCCTCCAGGGGGTGGTGCATTCAGCTGAACGTACCATCCACACCGAGCTCCCTAACCTGTAGGACATCTACAGCACGCGGTGCAGGACCAGAGCCAGGAAGATTGTGAAAGACCTCAGCCATCCCAACAATGGACTCTTTTGTTTATTGCGTTCAGGGAAACGTTGCGCTCCCTGAAAGCGAACACAGAGAGAACGAGGAGGAGCAGGCCATTCGGAGTTTGAACCAAGAAACACCCAGGATCTAAAAGCTGGTCCACTCTCTCCATCCTCACACTTTTCTGCAAATATTTTTCTTTTCGCACTACAACACTTTAAACTCTGGACTGTCACTTTAACTGTGGACTTGTACAGCATAGTGCACTTTATACCACACCACACCGCACACGGTCACTTTATACCACACCACACCGCACACGGTCACTTTATACCACACCGCACACGGTCACTTTATACCACACCGCACCGTACACGGTCACTTTATACCAAACCGCACTGCACACGGTCACTTTATACCACAACACACCGATCACTTTATACCGCACCACACCGCACAGGGTCACTTTATACCACACCACCCCGCACACGATCACTTTATACCACACCGCACCGTACACGGTCACTTTATACCAAACCGCACCGCACACGGTCACTTTATACCACAACACACCGATCACTTTATACCACACCACCCCGCACACGATCACTTTATACCACACCACACCGCACACAGTCACTTTAAGGACAATCACATCAACCACCTTATGTGATTACTGTTTACTGTTTACTACTATTTATCTGCCTACTTTTTCATGGTTTTATTTTTCTCCCCATCCTATTTCCTCATGCCGAACAGTTGTATAAAGCATTTCACTGCATCTCGTAATCTGTACGTATGACAAATGTGACAAATATAATTGAATTTGATTTTATTGATTTGAAAAGTGCAATACAAATAAACATGAATTGAAATTAATTGAATTTAAGATAAACAGAGAAACAGAGATAGATATAGACAGAACCAGTCAGAGAAACAGACAGACAGACAAACCGAGAGAAAAGACAGAGACAGCTTCATTATCAGACTCCTTTGAAATTAAGATTTACCATTATGTGTCCCACAGTGGGGAAATTTCTAAATTGCAGTAACAGTGTGATATTGAGCAGAATATTGAGAGAGAATTTACTCATAATCTCACTCTCAGTCTTACTGAGTGTGTGTTGCTGATGTGTTCATGCGTGTGCGCACACACACACACACACACACACACACACACACACACACACAACGGATTAAAGATACTCACACTCCAGTGTTAAGTGTTTAAAATCGCACTATTGTTTAAAATAATGTTTTTGTCTTCGTAAACACAACAGTGTTATTTGCAGCAGCCTGATAGACAGAATTCTACAGAGCTACAGCAGTGAGTTACGTTTCTGTGGCAGAAATGAGAAGAGGACACTGATATGTAATGATCAGGGGTTTAATACAGCGTTGAGTTGTGACGAGGAGTGTTGCGGTGTTGCACCTGAGAAACCGTTATCCTATTATTATGTTTAAAAGTGTAATATTCGCCAGAGACTATGGTGTGGGTGTGTGTGTGTGTGTGTGTGTGTGTGTGTGTGTGGTGGGGGGTGTTGGATGTCAATTAATGACTTTTCATAGAGCTCGCTTTTGCGTCATGCTGGAACAGGTTTTTGCGTCATGCTGGAACAGGTTTTGGGTCGCCTAGTTCAAGTGAGGGGAAAATTCTTCCAAAGACGTCCTGTAATATTGTGTGCCTCCAAATTTGTGCTAACAGTTTGGGGAGGAACCACTAATGGGCATAAAAATAAATTTAAAAAAAGCCAAGTTTCCCAATACTTTTGACAGTCTTCTGTAAACCTCAAATTAAAATAATTTTATTAATAATTAAATGTATTAAAATATTTTATTTAAAAAATGTCTGAAAGCACACTGGATATAAAACTTTACTGAGGTGTCAATGCTACAGTAACAGCAATAATTATCAAGAAAAAAAATTCCAGCAATGCATTAAGGAGTTTATTTCTGATCAGCTCACTTCATTTTCAAGAAACTCCAACGCAAAAAAGTACAGCAAAATACAGAAAAGGATATTCAGAGGTACCGAATAAAAAAACGATGTAAAAAAAATCTGAAGTTTGGAATTTTAATTAAGGCGGGAAATAACCGTGTGAGTTTCCTTACTCCAGTCCATGCTTTATAACAGTGCTGAGATTATCCTCATGATTAAAATATTTACAGATGACGTGTCAATCAAACTTTGCAGAGAATCCCACAGGAAGCTGATACATGCCAGTTCTCAAAAAACAATTAAAAATGCTTGATCTCACGTTTATCCGGATTTTGTTCTTCACCACAGTGTGAAAGGTCTCTTATAAATCACTTCTGGAGAAATGAAACTCATTTAGCTGAGTGTGTGTGTGTGTGTGTGTGTGTGTGTGTGTGTGTGTGTGTGTGTGTGTGGTAAACCTCAGGGTCAGAGACTCGAATGCGAGTCAGAGTGAAAGAAGCTGAAGCTCATGTTTTCCTAACACCTTAACGATATTATGACATTTCTGTAATCATAACCACACTGAAGGTGCGAACTCGCAATCCTTTGTCCTTTATTTTATTTTTATTCAGTGCCTATGAAAGTGTCATTTATATATACCTCTCTGAATCTGTCTATCCCTCTGTTTACCCATTATCTCTACCTGCATATTTTGTCTGTTAATCTATCTACAGTATTTATTCATCCATCTATCAATTTATACATCTGGCTTTTTTTTTTTTATTATCAATAGGTCGGTCAGTAGGTCTCTCTCTCTCTCTCTCTAGCTGTCTGACTGCTTATCTATCTGTCTGTCCGTCCGTCCGTCCATCCATTTATTTGTCTAGCTGTCCATCTATCCATCCATCTGTCTAGCTGTCTATCTATCCATCCATTTGTCTAGCTGTCTGTCTATCCATCCATCTCTCCAGCTGACCATCAATCCATCTATCCATTAATTTGTCTAGCTGTCTATCTATACATCTATCCATCCATCCATTTGTCTAGCTGTCTATCTATTTATCTCTATCCATCCATCCATGTATCTCTCTGTATATTTTGTGATGTGTGTTGGACTCAGATAAGGATCACGGATGAAACTGAACAGTATCTCAAAAAAGTTTTCATTAAAGATCTCCTCACCTCTGTACCAGTTGTGGTGGAAGTTTCCTCAATGTTTCAACCAACAAAACCTTTAGTTCTACCACACAAGAGCAGAGAAAATCTGCTACAGTCTTCCCCACACCATCCCACAGTGCTCTAATATGGTTTATAGGTGATGGTGCTTTTGGGTCATTATCCAACAGAAAAAAACTCTTCTGCAATTTCTCACCAGCTTAACACGACTTAAGGAAACCCAGCCTCAGTCTCCACTGTGCTTTAGAGCGCAGTCTGGTTGGAGTTTTCACCTGGTTCATGCAAGCTCAGATCAAATGTATTATTACAGTAGATTATTTTGAGATTAGTTTTAATCAGCAGGTCCAGAGATGATGTACAGTAGATGTACTCTATGAAGTTCTTCCAGGATCCTCCAGCAGTGAAACTACAGAGTGGATCATTACCTTAACTACAGATTTACTCAGACATGCAGAATACACTCAACTGTTCAAATACTCACCGTCTCATTCTCAACACTATCTCTATTATCATCATGATCATCTTTATTATCATCATTATCATTATTAAGCAGTGAAATGTATATATTTCTAAGTTAGATGTTCTTATATGTTTTGAAAACAGGGCAAACAGGACAAATAGGGACAGAGAAAGAAAGACCTCTAGACAGACAGACAAAGAGAAAAAAAAACAAACAGACAGACATCAATAGATAGACAGAAACAGACAGATTATCCACAGAAAGGCTGATACTTAGATAGACAGACAGAGAGAAAGAAAGAAAGAAATCAGACCTCTAGATAGAAGGGCTGATAGACAGATACCAAGCTCTACCACACAAAGATATAAAATAAGAGATGTGTGTGTGTGTGTGTGTGTGTGTGTGTGTGTGTGTGTGTGTGTGTGTGTGAGAGTGTACTGATAAAGTTTCGTTTCTCCTGAACTCACTCATTACGTGATGAGTGGACGGCGTATGCGCGACATTTCGTCTTTAGTGTTTAAAGGGTAATTCCTGCACTAATACCGTCACATGCTGCAATAATGCAGTTTCTCCTGCTATGTGTGAGGAACGTTTACTTTTTATAAACACACTCCTCTCACTTTAGAACACACTCATCACCAACATGACAAAATGAGCAAAGGTTTTCTCTTTGTTTTTACTATACATGATATAAGTTCAAGTTCATGTTAATAGAACTTTCACAATGGACATTGTCTTAAATCAGCTTTACAGAATTAAAGGGAATGATGTGTTTATCCCTGATGATGAAGACTGAGACGACCGCCAATAAAAACTCCCTTAGATGTTATGACATTTCTGTAATCATAACCACACTGAAGGTGCGAACTCGCAATCCTTTGTCCTTTATTTTATTTTTTATTCAGTGCCTATGAAAGTGTCATTTATATATACCTCTCTGAATCTGTCTATCCCTCTGTTTACCCATTATCTCTACCTGCATATTTTGTCTGTTAATCTATCTACAGTATTTATTCATCCATCTATCAATTTATACATCTGGCTTTTTTTTATTATCAATAGGTCGGTCAGTAGGTCTCTCTCTCTCTCTCTAGCTGTCTGACTGCTTATCTATCTGTCTGTCCGTCCGTCCGTCCATCCATTTATTTGTCTAGCTGTCCATCTATCCATCCATCTGTCTAGCTGTCTATCTATCCATCCATTTGTCTAGCTGTCTGTCTATCCATCCATCTCTCCAGCTGACCATCAATCCATCTATCCATTAATTTGTCTAGCTGTCTATCTATACATCTATCCATCCATCCATTTGTCTAGCTGTCTATCTATTTATCTCTATCCATCCATCCATGTATCTCTCTGTATATTTTGTGATGTGTGTTGGACTCAGATAAGGATCACGGATGAAACTGAACAGTATCTCAAAAAAGTTTTCATTAAAGATCTCCTCACCTCTGTACCAGTTGTGGTGGAAGTTTCCTCAATGTTTCAACCAACAAAACCTTTAGTTCTACCACACAAGAGCAGAGAAAATCTGCTACAGTCTTCCCCACACCATCCCACAGTGCTCTAATATGGTTTATAGGTGATGGTGCTTTTGGGTCATTATCCAACAGAAAAAAACTCTTCTGCAATTTCTCACCAGCTTAACACGACTTAAGGAAACCCAGCCTCAGTCTCCACTGTGCTTTAGAGCGCAGTCTGGTTGGAGTTTTTCACCTGGTTCATGCAAGCTCAGATCAAATGTATTATTACGAAGTAGATTATTTTGAGATTAGTTTTAATCAGCAGGTCCAGAGATGATGTACAGTAGATGTACTCTATGAAGTTCTTCCAGGATCCTCCAGCAGTGAAACTACAGAGTGGATCATTACCTTAACTACAGATTTACTCAGACATGCAGAATACACTCAACTGTTCAAATACTCACCGTCTCATTCTCAACACTATCTCTATTATCATCATGATCATCTTTATTATCATCATTATCATTATTAAGCAGTGAAATGTATATATTTCTAAGTTAGATGTTCTTATATGTTTTGAAAACAGGGCAAACAGGACAAATAGGGACAGAGAAAGAAAGACCTCTAGACAGACAGACAAAGAGAAAAAAAAACAAACAGACAGACATCAATAGATAGACAGAAACAGACAGATTATCCACAGAAAGGCTGATACTTAGATAGACAGACAGAGAGAAAGAAAGAAAGAAATCAGACCTCTAGATAGAAGGGCTGATAGACAGATACCAAGCTCTACCACACAAAGATATAAAATAAGAGATGTGTGTGTGTGTGTGTGTGTGTGTGTGTGTGTGTGTGTGTGTGTGTGTGTGAGAGTGTACTGATAAAGTTTCGTTTCTCCTGAACTCACTCATTACGTGATGAGTGGACGGCGTATGCGCGACATTTCGTCTTTAGTGTTTAAAGGGTAATTCCTGCACTAATACCGTCACATGCTGCAATAATGCAGTTTCTCCTGCTATGTGTGAGGAACGTTTACTTTTTATAAACACACTCCTCTCACTTTAGAACACACTCATCACCAACATGACAAAATGAGCAAAGGTTTTCTCTCTTTTGTTTTTTACTATACATGATATAAGTTCAAGTTCATGTTAATAGAACTTTCACAATGGACATTGTCTTAAATCAGCTTTACAGAATTAAAGGGAATGATGTGTTTATCCCTGATGATGAAGACTGAGACGACCGCCAATAAAAAACTCCCTTAGATGTTATGAGGAAGAAACCTTGAGAGGAACCCGACTCAAAAGGGGAACCTCATCCTCATTTGGGTGACATCAAGAGTGTGACCATAAATCATTAAATCAATACAAAACACTGGAGAGTGAGAACTAACATGAGCAACCAGGAGCTACTGCGCAACTCATAAAATAGCATAACACTAACACCTGAGATCATCATAGATCCAACATCAGCTTCTTCATGCCAGAGCTTTAAAATATAATGAAAAGTAGCTCATCAGTCACGTGATACACTGAGCTTTAAATCATTTACATCATCACAGTTTATCTTTTAGATTCTAATTATATTTATTTTATTTTTTAACTTGACAGATATCTTTTAGTATTTTACTATACTATTATTACCATTTTATTTTTTATTTTCATTTTAAATTGTTTGAAATGTGGTATATAAATAAATATCATTGATCATTTATTAGTGGGCTTGCTTTTGCTTCTTTAGTTATTTCTTTATTTACACACACACACACACACACACACACACACACACACACACACACATTATGTAGCTTAATATGTATGTTTTGTTAAAAATAATTTTTTAATTTGACTTAATTTACTTTTATTGTACTGTGAGCAACTGCAGGTAAATAAAGTATTATTATTAATTATTAATATTTGTGTGATCTTTATCACAGTGTAAAGTTAAAGTCTAAAATAATGATATGTGTTATATATTTATCAATTCTATATATTTGTTATTATTATTTGGTTCTTGGCTCATTAACTTTAAATAAATTAATGTAATTAAAATGTTCTATATAAAATAAAATAGTATACTTTATTCTAAAACTGCACTGTAAATTAATAGATGACTTTACAGTAAACAACAAACAATTAATAATAAACAATTTATATGTTTTTAGTTTTATTTGGACTTTTTAAGCTGCATTTTAAATCAATAAAATGTTCTACAGAAACATATTTGTAGGTTTGTTATTATTATTAGCAGTCAATTTAACTTTATTTAGAGTTCTTTGTTTGTCTTAGTTTATCTGCTGTTTATTTTAAATAAATTAAATTTTGTATATAAATCAATATAAATTGTTTATTATTGTGCATTTGTGTTCGTTTATCTTGAATTTCATTTTTTATCTTATGCTTTGGTTGCATGAATTTTACATGAATAAGTGTGAATTAAATTGTAAGTATTGACTGTAAATGAGAGAGATAAAGTGATGAAGGGAAAATCAGTGAGTTGTATAATGAGAGGTCTGAGTGCGCTATGACTCAGCGTGTAGAGTCGTATTTTACAGCGTGAAGGGCATTTCCCCAATTTTACCTTAAGAACTATTTTTATCTTTTTTTTTGGGAAAATCGTGTGTCTAAAGTCAAAATAAAAACCTGTGAATTAAAAATAACAAACCAAAACTTTGTAATTAAAGTGAAATATATAAAATGTAAATCATTTTGTTTAGAGCCTGAAAAAGGATGGTTATTTAAAAAAAAAAGTATATTTAAAATGAAATTGTTGCTCTTGTTGCTGATATTCCAGACAGTATTTGCATTAATACAGTATAAATGTAGGTGGTACAGTATAATGTAAGAATTTATTTGTAATAAAAGTTGATGTTTCACATTATTTATTGGTTTATTTGTATAGAGACATAGTAAAACATAGAGACATAGTAAGTTTGTTTAGTCTCCTCCTTGCACCTAGAGTGTATTTTTTATTATTATTATTATAAAACTTTAAAACAATCATAGAAAAAGGATAAGAAAATCCTGACAATTCCACATATCGAGGGAGTGAATGAATGAAAGATGAAAGAAATAAAGACACTTTGCTGAAATAAGTAGAATAGTTAAGTAGATCATATCTTTGGTAAATTTAATATTAAATGTAACACACACACACACACACACACACACACACACACACACACACACACGTGCACGTATTACAAAAATTATATCTAACAAATAAACTATTTAATTTTATTATTTAAATTACATTTATTTTATTAATTTAATCAATATAATAAAGTGTATTACATTAATTTAATTTATTCTATTTTATAAAATATTATAATAAATTATTTAAATAAAATATTATTTTATATATTATGCAACCAAGCCGACATTTTATTTAAAATTGTTTTAAAAATGTAAACTGTTCAAATGTTGATCACAAATGTTAAATGACAAGCAATTTTATGTTTTGTGTGTGTGTGTGTGTGTGTGTGTGTGTGTGTGTGTGTGTGTGTGTTTATAGGACAGAAAGGGGGCATGGAACATACCACTGAGAGAGAGGAGTTTCCGAGAAGGCTGGTGTCCTGTCCAGGGGCAGTCATGTTGGGCAGATCCATTCCCTGCATGCTGAATGGGTGCAGCGTGTGAGGGGAAGGGGAGCACAGCGGGTGGTACGGTCCGGACTCCTGGTCCACCAGGTGGGTGAGAGAGGGAGGGGTGATGGGAGGAATGTTGAAGTCCTCATCACTGATGCCAGGAACCGGGTAAGACTGCTGCAACACACACACACCAAACCTGATCATTACTTGTGTGAGCATTTAATTAATTATAATTATAAACAAATGTAGATGTTCTTGTTTACTAAACTGTTATAATGTAGCATTTTAATTGCCATCAAATACTGAGAAAGAGAGACAGACAGATAGAGAGAGACAGAGCATGACAAAGAGAAAGGCAGATAGAGAAAGCTAGAGAGATAAAGAGAGAGAGAGAGAGAGAGAGAGAGAGAGAGAACAAGTGTAGTAGGTAATACACAGCTGTTAGCAGTCGGGTAGCAGGTAGTGTAACTGAGGTAAAAGACATGCTCGGACTCGAGTTATACGCTAATCAGTGTAACGCGTGACGGACATTTGCATGCCTGATTGTGTTAGTGCTGGCAGATGTCGATGTGAAAATGTTGGCGCTCATCACACCGTAATTCCTCAGAGGAACGAGTTTACTGCCAAACCAAGTAAATAAATAAAGAGTTGCGTCTCTCAGCAGCACTTTTATCAACATTACAACCAGATCATCAGTTACTGCACAAACTTACTGCAGAAGAGCAGAAAAAAAACTATAAATTCATCTTTATCTCTTTTCTTTTCTTTCCTTCAGATAAAACTGATGCTTTCATCCCTCATTCATCCCACAGTGTTGAATAAGAAAATAAATAAAAACTTAAAAGGAAAAAACTGAGAAAAATGCTACATGAAAAAAATACAATATAGAGAGAGAAAGATAGAGCAAAAAAGGGCAGGAGCAGGGAGGTTCAAAAAAGAAGACTGAGAAAATTGTGAGAAATGAGACAGAGGATAGAAATGTGAAAGAGAGAAAGAGGAGATAGAGAAGAAATGGGGAGAAAGAAATGAGAGACATGGGGTGGATGAGAGAAAAATCAGATGTATATAATAAGGCGTATATGATTAGATGAATATATGATCAGACACATATGCAATCAGATTATTGAGAGTTCAATAGCTTCTCTGTTGCAGCAATGAGAACTGCACGTGTGTTTCTGTGTGTTTCTGTGTGTGTGTGTGTGTGTGTGTGTGTGTGTGTGTGTGTGTAGCCTATCTGGGTCATACACCACTTCCTCTTACCACTGCGTTAAAATAAACGAAGAGTCGAATGTATACTCTTCCACTCTGTACTATTACATGTATAACTGTAGCTCTGATACCAGAGAGAGATAAAGGAGAGATAAATAAGATAGTAGAGAAATGAAGCTGAAAAGGAATGTTGAGACTAGAAGTAAAACTGTGTTAGTCTGAAGGACTGAACATCTCCATAAATTACTCAGAGGTTGATGCTGATCTCAGAGGTTGGTTTTCTGAGCAGATGAGAAATGATATGGACGAACAAAACACACTCAGATCTAAACTCTTGAACAGACAATCAGACTGATTCTGTGTGTGTGTGTTTGGGGGCTGACCAGACAAACATAAGATTTTCTTGTAATAAATAAATCAAAGAAACAGACGCAGACACGCTGAGAAATACCACAAACTGAAAAACATGAACAAATGCTGGTGAGGAATTTGGCAGTACAAAAAAACAAGTGTAAAAAAAATAAAAATAATAATTACCAAAAAAAACCCACCACTGTGAGGAAAGAAAGCACAGGTGTGTGAAAGGAAATGATACGTTTCCGCAACAGGAAATGACACAATGTGTTTACAAACATGAACACAGGCATCACATGATGGAGAAATTCATAATTTAAAAGCAACATCAAATCTGATTAAACATGTTAATCCTCTAAAAAACCTGCAATGGAAAATCTGTTAAGACAACTGGAGCCCAAGGTGGGCAGAGTCAGTCCCAGGGTGAGCAGAGTCAGTCCCAGGGTGGGCAGAGTCAGGATGCAAAGGAACCCCAAAGTTGGCTGTAGGAAGCCTGTGGTTTGGCCTCTGGTTTTTAAACCCAACCAGGGTTGAGGAAGCCTAGGTCTTTGCAGAAAAAGCAAGATGAGGAGAGAAAGATAAATAATAGTAATTAATAGGAGATGAAGGAGAAAAAGAGAAATCAGAGATGAGGAGAAAGAAAGGAGAGAAAGATGGAGAACAGATATGAGAGAAAAGGGAAATAGGGAAGACGGATGAGGTATGAGAGTAATAAGAGATGGAGGAGAGTAAAGAGAGACTGAGGAGAAAGAAGAAATAGAGGATGAAAATGAGAGAAAGTTAAAATGTATGATGTATTTATATTAATCAGATGTATATAATCAGCAGGGATGTGGGTATTTTACAGAGTTGATGAAAACGGCTTCATATTGTGTATCAAAATACTTTGGTGTTTAGTATTTTTGTGCTTTTAAAATACTGTTAAATACTTTGTAAGAAGTTCTACATGATGACATCATAAACATGCAGCCTCTGATTGGTGCCTACTCAGTATTTTGCTTAAACTTGTTGAGATCAGAACAGAAAAGTGATCTATATGGAAGAAGGTGGTGAAGAAACCTGCAGCTGGCAGCTTCCAAACAGACGTCCGATGATCGATAAATAAATATTTGATTGGCGAATATTGTGCCCTAAATGATGTTTAGTAGGATCATGATTTCGCAGACCACTGCATGAACCAAACAGAATATATTATAGTTACAATCAGATGATTAATTAGTTAGAAGCTGCAGGTGCCATCAGTCGTCTTCTAAAAAATGACTTGTTTGTTATTGAGTCGATGTTACTGATGTAAATCAGCCCTTCGTTATCAAAATTAAATTATGATTTGTTCAACATGAAACTGTTGGTTACTTTAAAACTGACCTTCATCTCTGAGATCATGGGGATGTTTGTATGTGAATATTTGATCTGGTAACTACATGTCAGATTTATTGTGTGACTCCACCAGAGAAAAGCAGCTGCTATCAAACATTGTTTACTAATTCAACTGAGTGTAATGCTGAGGAACAGATCAAATTGATGGAAGGTTTGTGAAGAAATTTCATGCTTCTCTTGTAAAAGTATATTTTAGTATTTTTCAAATAGAAAAAAATACAGTAGTTTATTTCGATATCTGGTCTGGCTGCTGTATTTTGTAGTTTATTTTGATACACTTAAAGTTAAGATATTTGGTATTTTATAAATAAAAAAGCATTTTGATGTATCTTTGCCCAACCCAGATAATGACATGATTGGAATTGGCTGACTGGCTGAGTAGAAGAAGGAAAAGGTTGGTAGGAGGAATTCAAGGGTTGGGAAAAAGCCCAGGAAACCCAGGATCTACTGTTTCAGAGAAAACCTGTGTTGGTCAGGAGATTACAGGCAGGCAGATCACTTAAATAAAAGTTAATTAATTTAACAATAAACAACAATAAAGTCACACACACACACACACACACACACACACACACACACACACACACACACACACACACACACTTATTATGAATATTTACCCAGTGTGGCAGTCGATGGGAGTCTGGATGAGGAAGAGTTTCTCTCTTCCATTGAGCTGCAGTCTGTTTGGGGCTTGGAAACTACAGCATGACACAAAAAAGGTGAAAGGTCAAAACAAAACAAAACGCAGAGACACACATACACCTGACAAATCCTCTTCATTAGCAGCTCCTGTACATTAGGCATAAAATGCAGATTTAGTTTAATCAACAACCACAAAAATAAACACATGAACATCCACCAAAGAAACAAAAACATTCAGTATTCAGCACAAGTTTATTTTTGTGGTTGTTGATTGGTTGTTTTGCCGGTTGTTGTTATTGAGTTTTTATGGTGCTGGTTAATGAGTGTAGTTTAGTGCTTGTTTATAGTTGTGTGTGTGTGTGTGTGTGTGTGAGAGAGAGAGAGAGAGAGAGAGAGAGAGAGAGAGAGAGAGAGAGAGAGAGAGAGAGAGACTAATTCAAGCTTTCATTTGTTTTGCTAACAGTAAGGAAACAAAGTAGTGATCAGTAATTAACCCACCTGGTTCACTGGCACAAAGTCCTGGTTCTGCTCAGGCATCGGTATGAACATGCTTTCACTGTCGTACTGCAAGCACGCACGCACACACACACACGCACACGCACACACGGAGAGAAAGAAATACATTTGAA
>NC_060895.1:25353517-25356017 GCF_014805685.1 Silurus meridionalis
GATGATCAACTATACAATATAATTGTGATCTTTTTCTTAGACTTTGAGTTTTAATTATTACCGTTATAACAATTATCATCATTTTGATCTTACACTTCATCAGACCTGTAAGAATAATCATTACCATAATCGTAATTGTTATTGGTAATCATTATCAGAATTATTCCCAGATTACTAGTGATCTTGAGTGTGTTGATCAGAACGGGTTTCAGTGTTATTCTGTGTATCGTAATGTGATTGGGATTAGCTGTAATCTGAAATCCTATTAAAAAACTGCTGCATTAAAATGGTTATTAGAATTGTTATTGGTATCAGATCAGACGTCTTCCCCTCTACTGTAGATGCGATGGCCCAAATAAGTGCTTTAAAACATGTCAGACGAAATCAGACGATAAATCTCTGATTTTGGATATTTGTGAGAAATTTTGTGTTTATGTTTAGTGTTTCTGTCTGTGAAGGAAAGCAGTGAAGACTGCAGAGCGGACACCCACGTGATTGTCGTGGCAATAAATCCGGAGCTCAGGTGCAGAAGCAGAAATTGGACTTGTTCTATTTGATTACGGAGTGAAAGAGCAAGCAGGAGATGCGTCGCTTCTCCACATATCATCCAGTAACGACACCAGTGTACGAATCCGATCTGACGCAGAGCTCCATGTACGAGGTGGGATTACAAAATAAAATCTACAAAAGATTTGTCCGTAGTCGTAAAACAACTGATTGACAAGGTAAAGTTCGGAACGCAAGCTACGCCATTTCACGTTTTACTATAAACAGTAAAAAAGCTGCAAGTTACCCCACGAGTTTCACCACATGGCTCTGCTCATCACTGCTACATCTAATAATCTTATGGTATATATTCAAACAACTCACACACACTCATGGAGCTCTGCCTCCCAGGATCTACAATGGACTGTAAAAAGTACAGAAATAATAATAATAGTAAAGAAATAAAATAAATGGATGTCATATCTAAACACAAATGCTTTCACCATGACTCTGTTCATGGTCATAGACATTGTCAGCATTTTATGGTGCTCTAAAGCTCTTAGTTGTCAGAGTATTGGGTGGGGGGTTGGTGTACCTTTAAACACAACCGCTCACAACATGAGAAACACTGACAGCATAAACGATGTTAAGTAAAAGACATGTAGAAATAATGGAGAAACTTTGTTTTGCTAATGCATATAAAATAATACATACATAAATAAATGAGTCATGAAATGATTTTATTATTTAAAAAAACTATATTACATTAAAACAACTTTGTTTTTGGAGCTGAAAAAGGTTTGGACCTTTTATTTGTCTGACCAATCAAATTTCTACATGAATACCTGCGACCTGCAATAATATCTTGTATACTTTATATATGATTTTAACCCCATGTGTGAGATGAAACCCGGGTTGTTATTGTTTTTCCGACAGGAGCTCGGGATCGGTTTACACTCTGACAGACTTTGGGCCCTGTTTTGTTTTTTGTTGTTTTTGTTACTCGATAGCTGATTTGCATCCGCATGGCAGCTGCTGAATACGAGCCTTTTACCTGGGTCCTTACTCACGCGTGCACACACACACACACACACACACACACACACACACGCACACGCACACACACACACACACACGCACACACACAAGCACGCACACACACAAGCACACGCGCGCACACACACTCACAAATAAGTGCACACGCACACAAGCACGCACACACAAATAAGCGCACACGCACACAAGCACGCGCACACACACAAGCACGCGCACACACACAAGCACGCGCACACACACAAGCACGCGCACACACACAAGCACGCGCACACACACAAGCACGCGCACACCCACACTCACCCAAGCACACCCACACTCACCCAAGCACACCCACACTCACCCAAGCACACCCACACTCACCCAAGCACACCCACACTCACCCAAGCACACCCACACCAACACCCACACAAGCACACCCACACTCACACAAGCAAGTGTGTGTGTGTGTGTGTGTGTGTGTGTGTGTGTGTGAGGAGAGACCGACAGTGATTATACTGATGCACAGTGAGTTAGAGTTTATCAGCTTAGTGAAGGATGTTTACATTTAAAAGGTAGGTCAGGTTATTTTTAGCACAAGTGTATGAGAGTGTGTGTGTGTGTGTGTGTGTGTGTGTGTGTGTGTGTGTGTGTTTTATATCTTGGTGGGGACCAGAACTGTAAACCAGTCTAAAAAATGTAGGTATTCCATTTATTACAAAAAAAAAAATCATGCAAGCTCCACTGTAACAGCACATAAATTAATTTCGAGCACAAATTATTTTTAACAATTAACTGAACGGCTTGTTTGCACTTGTTCGTGTCGGAGCGCCTGGTGGTAATGAACATGGATAGCAGTCTGTAGTACTGCAGCACTAATCAAGAAACACAAAAATGATTAGGCGAAACATTCCAGAAAATCAAGACGTGACAGCGTTATTCACAGTGACGTGTAATGAGTATGTAGTGGGAAAATAAAAAG
>NC_060895.1:25361017-25366017 GCF_014805685.1 Silurus meridionalis
TTAATAAAAATAATTTCACACACACACATACATATACATATATATACATATATATATATATATATATATATATATATATATATATATATATATATATATATATATATATATATATATATATATATATATATATATGAACACATACGTACAGATATATAAATACACATACACACTGATTAGGCATAACATTATGACCACCTGCCTAATATTGACTGGTTTGTGGCTACGCAGCTCCATACGCAACGAACTGTACTGTACTGTGTATTCTGTAATCTTTCTCTCAGAACCAGCATGAACTTCTTCAGCAGTTTGAGCTACAGGAGCTCGTCTGTTGGATCGGACCACACGGACCAGCCTTCCCTCCCTACGTGCATCAATGAGCCTCAACCGCCCACGACCCTTTCACCGGTTCACCACTGTTACTTCCTTGGAGCACTTTTCACTGCAGACCAGGAACATCAGAAACAAGAGCTGCAGTTTTGGAGACGCTCTGGATTAGTCTTAACGTCACAATTTGTTAAACTCACTTAGATCCTCACCCATTTTTCCTGCTTCCAACATCTACTTTGAGGAGAAATGTTCACTTGCTGCCTGATAAATAAATCCACCCACTAACAGGAGCCATAGTGAAGAGATCATCAGTGTTCTTCACTTCACCACTCAGAATGTTATGATGTCATAACCTTATGCCAGATCGGTGTGTATATATATATATATATATATATATATATATATATATATATATATATATATATATATATAGGGTTTGTATTTAGAGCTGTAACTCGGCGCTTTAAGTCACTGTTATATACTTAAACATTAAATAAATTCTTAAAATAAATAAACTATGAATAACCGAGTGAACGATTTTCTCTCATACAATTTACACGAATCCACGTCTTTTATTCAGAAAACCATCGCAATATGTTTTCGTAGCGAGATTAGACCAAACAATTAAGTGCTTCTGGACGAGTTTCCACGGCAGCCATCTGTTTAGACGTTCGTCTGAGACGGAGAAAGAGACTCATCATCAAGTGCTCATGTGTGGAGGAAAGAAAAAACAACACAAGCTGCCTAAAAAACTGGCTTGTAATGGAACGATTGGAGATGGAACGATTGGGTGCCAGTGTGTGTGTGTGTGTGTGTGTGTGTGTGTGTGTGTGTGTGTGTGTGTGTGTGTGTGGCAGGGCAGATAAAAAAGCTCGCTCCTTCAGCCAAAACACCACCCAACACATGTCCACATTTTATCATCATTATGTTCCGCTACTTAATGAGCTGATCTCCTGGCTTCTGTGGAGGAAGAGACGGGACGCTAATTAGAACCGAGGAAAAAATGTCTCACACGCACGCACACGTGTGCACATACACACGTCGCCATGACGCTCTCGCAGCACACCAAAAACGACACTTTGTGGAATAAAGTTGTATCAGGACAGTCTTACAGTCTTTCTCTGTATGTCTCACCCTCTCTACCTCTCTCTGTCCGTCTCACGCCTCTCTGTCCGTCTCACGCTCTCTGTCTGTCTCACGCTCTCTCTGTCTGTCTCACGCTCTCTATCCATCTCTGTCTTACCCTCTCTATCCCTATATCAGTGTCTGTATATCTCACCCTCTCTGTACATTTGTTTGTCTTACCATCTCTATCCCTCTGTCTGTGTCTGTCCATCTCACCCTCTCTCTGTCTGTCTGACCCTCTCTATCCCTCTGTCTGTCTGTCGCACCCTCTCCCTTTCTCTAATTTTTTTTTCTTCCTTTATTCCCATCTCTGTTTTCCACAACCTCTCCTTCTCACTTTACTTGTTTGTCTCTTAACCCATTTTCTGTCATCCTCTCCTGTGCTTTCTCCCTTCCTCCTCCTCTCTCTCTCTTTGCAGTTCCCTGTCTTTCACCTCTTTTTATTTTCTTTCTGTCTTGCCCAATTCAGTAAAATTCTCAGTGTGATTTATTGACATAACACAATGTTTTCAGTTTTGACGAAGCAACATACAGCAGAGCCGGAGCACTTGAAGAAAACAAATCCACTCGAACCTGCTGGAAAATGTAAGAAACTCACTCCTCCTGTGGAACACCGGCACGAGATTTTTATCAAAGAGATGATGTGATGCTGATAAACTCATCCCGATCCAAACAGGACTGAAGAGCTTTATTAATTGTCACACGACTCGAGAACAAAGTATCGAATGACGTGACACGCTCTGATGGTAACACTGACGCCGAAATTAAACAGTGCAAGAAATCTCAGACAAAACCCACCGACATGATGACAAAAAACTTGGACACCTACAAGAAAATTGGGGAAAGTAATCAACGACTTTCTATAGCAACTGTTACTATAGAAACAGTAATGTATCAACAATGCACTGCAGTCATAAAAAACGTGATCGGCACGTTTACATGTTATGTATGTTCTGTTAGCGCTAATGAGCTGAGGTGTGTTTATACTCACAGGACAAAGATCACAAACTGAGCAAACATTTTACGCTTACGACAATCAACCTCTTTGTGTGTGTGTGTGTGTGTGTGTGTGTGTGTGTGTGTGTGTGTTGAGCCGTCATGGTGTTGACTTTAGCTATTGACACAGGAAAGGACAAGCAGTTTACAGTAACACACACACACACACTTCACAGAAATCCCCAATAAAGAGAAAAGTACTGTTTGTTCCCAAGTAGCAAAAATAAATCTGCAAAAGATTCTAAAAAAAGTAAATAATTCCCCCCCCCCATTTTTGCAATTCTCCCCTTCCACTGACCATCCTTTCATCTGTTCCTTCTTCTCTTCTCCCTTTCCTCCCCTTCTATCCTTCATCTTAGTTCTTCCCTCTCTTATATCCTTCTACATTTCCACTCTTTTTTTTTTACTTTCCTTCATTCCTTCTTTCCATCCATGCTTCCTTCATTCTGTTTTCAGTTGTTCCACTTCTCCCTTCCTTCTCTTCCTGGTTTCCATCTACCCTGCCTCTCTTTCTTCCTTTCCTTGTTCTCCCTTCCTTCCTTTTTTCCCCTTCAAATCCTTTTTCCCTACTTATCCCTTCCTCTCTTTTCCCTTTATTCCTACTTTCCCTATTCCTATTCCACCTTCTACACTTCCTCTTTCTTCTTCTCCCTTTCTATCCATTCTTCCATCATCCCTTCCCCTGTTGTCCCTTGTCTCCCTTCTTCCCTTTCTTTCTTTGACCCTTCCTCCAGTAGATTACTGACTCCACCCACTCAGTGTGACCCCTCCCCCCACACTTCAGCCTTATTAGTAGTACTTTTTTCCATACCAAAGAATTCTGGCTTCTGATTGGTCAGAAGCTGCTGATTATTCGTCTCTAACAGCACAACACACATTTTATTCCTGGCTGTGTTCATATCTGTGTATTTCTTGTGTTTTATATATATATATATATATATTTGTAAATAAATAAACGAGTGAAAGAGAATCATGCTGATCGTTCAGAGTCACTGGATCAGGATGAAAAAAGAAACTTGACAGACATAACAGACATAATCGCTGCTCTGTGTTCACGTTTCTGAGTGAGATTAGACGAGACAGAATCGATGCTCTAAATGCAGAAGCTGAGAAATAAAGCAGGAGACACGACATGTCATCACATCACTATTTAACACAAGCAGTGACCTGATACACCACCAACATGGGAGTCTCTCTCTCTCTTTCTCCCTCTCTGTCTCACTGTCTGAGTAAAAGAGAAGGAGAGAGAGGGTGAGAGTCAGTGAGAAAGACAGTAAAGGAGTGGGAGAGAGTGAAAGATAGAGTGGGGGGAGAGAAAGACAGTAAAAGAGGAAACCGTAGAGAGAGAAAGAGAGAGAATGAGAAAGAGCGAGAAACTGTGAAAGACGGAGCAAGAGAGAGAAAAAAACTAAAGAAGAAATGAGAGAGGGAGAGAAAGAGAGAAAGAGAGAAGAGGGTGAAAAACCAAATGAAATAAATCACAACCTTCTTCAGTGTTCTCGCTTCCTTTAAAACCCCTATAACAATGTTGAGACTGGGCGTATTACCCATAATGCACTGCAGGTTACGAATCATCACAAATGTAAAGTTAATTGTTAAGTAACTCTTGTTGCTAGGCAACCGAAATAATACACTTACAATTGATGTTGGAAACATTAATTAAATAAAAAAAGCTAGCTGATGATTAGGCTAGCAATAACATCAGTCATTCCCCTCCTCCTTCCCTCCATCTCTTGTTTTTCACCACAATCTCTCTCTCTCTCTCTCTCTCTCTCTCTCTCTCTCTCTTTCCTTTTTTTGCCACTTTACACACACTTCACTCTCATTCTTTCTCTCCCTCACTCCCTCCATTCTTGGTAAACTTTAATTAACTTCAATTTATTTTTCAGTCTTTTATCTCCTCCTTCACTTTCCAACACTCATCCTGCCAGTCCTCCCTCTCTCTCTTACCCTTCTCTCTTACACCTGTTCTCTCACTCATTACTGTCTCTCATTTATAATAATAATAATAAGTTTAATTTATATAGCGCCTTTCCCAAGCTCAAGGACGCTTTACAGAGTACAATATTTCAAGGCAGATGAAATATAATGAACATACATGAACATAAACATATTCGTCGGACATTTGCCCAGGACGAAGGATCACATGCAGCTGCATGAGTTAATAACAGAGACAACACAGACACAAAAACATACAGAACAAGAGAAGGAACACTACATAATACATGAAACATACACCACATTTCTTTCTCTCTTCTTCTGATTTTGTTCTTTCATCACTCATGTTCTTTTCTCTTGCTTCCTCCCTGCACACCCGGTTCTCTCTCTCTCCTTGTCTCTCTGTTTTCTTTATTTATATTAATGACAGCCTCACTCTTTTTTATTACTCTCTCCACCCATCTCTCACTCCATCTTTCAGATTCTCCTAATGTATTTACACTCTTTCTTACTTTAGTCCATCCTAAACTCTTCACTTTCTCTCTTAAACACACACACACTTTCCCTTTCTCCTACTTTCTCTTTTCCTTTCTTTCTCCTCTCTTTTCTAT
>NC_060895.1:25368517-25406017 GCF_014805685.1 Silurus meridionalis
GTAAAGCCTGAGACACAGGGCTCGGGGGAAAATTCAACAAGACCGAAGAAACTGAAGTATAACTGATGATGGCGCTGAAGAAGAAAAAAAATACTACAAATAATAATAATAATAATATTAATATTATAATAATAATTAAAAAATAAAACTTTAAAACAAAAACGAAGAGAAGCAGCTTGACTTTGGCACCTTCACATCCGTTCGCGGGGTTTCTGTGAGGAGAAAGAAATAAAACAAACTTTGGGATAAAAAGCTTTTCCTCCACCTGTGTGGCATCAAACTGAACAGGAATCCACCGTCCCTGAGGTAACGAGGTGTTTAATTTCTTAATTTGTTGGTGTTTTTATCTTCTTCTTCTTCTTCTTCTTCTTCTTCTTTACGGAGAAACGATAAAGACGGAGAGACGGAGAGAGACGCGGAGCCTGAATAAAAAGAGAAGCGCCGTGGTGGTTAGCCTGAGAGCTAACTCCGTACCTCACTGCGCGCGTGCCGGGGTGTGTGTGTGCGCGCGCGCAAACGCACGAGCGCGTGGACGTTTGTGTGTGCGTGTGTTTGTGCGTGTGTTTGTGTGCGCGCGCAAACGCACGAGCGCGCGCGCGTGTTTGTGTGTGCGCGCGCGCAAACAGACGAGCGAGCGGGCGAGTGTGCGGCATCCGTGTGACCGGAGCTCGCGCAGGAATCGCGCGAGCCGACTGAGATCCTTGCCGGCGCGTGCCCGCGAGCCAGTCGCAAAAAAGGCGCGAAAGGGGGCGCTGTGGTGTTACGTCACAATCTAGAACTAGTTTTATTTTATTTTTTTTATATTATCATTTGTTTGTTTGTTTGTTTGTTTGTTTAATTGAGTTACTTTCCGTTCCAAAAGTTCTGACCAAAAGCTGTACGTTATAAACTTTCCCACTTTAAACACTAATCATCATGAAAATAATGAAATGTATTATTTTATAGCCTGTAGCTACGTAGTCACGTGACCTTGTACGCATTTACCTCAGGGCGTTTGCTATTATTTTAATTTCGTTTGTTTTTCTATTCCTAGTGTATGTAATCATATCAATTGATGTCAAAAAATGGGCCAATACAATTGAAAAGGTTATAAAAAATGAGATTCAGTTGAATTTCTGTTTTACTGATTGCCTCTTTGATGACAAAATATATAAAAAAAATCACCTATTATTAGCATGCTAGTAAACATTTATGCTAATCCAATGCTCTAATCTAAGGCCTTCCCTCACTTACTCTGCAATATGTAATTATTTTTTTCATGAATATATATTAAATTATTTCGAGTTGTTTTTTCTCTTTATTCATAGCTGTTCACTTGCTTTGCGCTGCGTTCAGTATAATATGTTTATGTTAGAGTTTCTATCCAGTCATATTTCAGCCATCATGTGTTTGCCAGGTTGAAAGAAATCTGCCTTGAGACCTTCAGAATCGACAGTGCAGATGCTTGTAGCTTTAAATACATCAGAATGAAACTGTTGTTTTACCCAATCAGATTTCGAGTTAAAAGCACCAGGGCCATCTAGCAGGCATACAATAACGTCAGCATGTTCATGTCTGCTGATTAAATGGTCAAAAAACGTACTAATCAGCGCTAACAAACTCTAATTGTGCTAATACATGTCCAGAATGAATTACACACACAAATGTTCCATCAGACCATACATGAATCTTCACCAAAATCTGAATCACAATTGTATAGAACGTCTTTGTACACTGAGGAAATGCAGTTTCCCTAAGAACTCAATACACTGGAACTGGAAACTTCTCACCTTCTTCAACACTAGCGTCTGATCTCATTGTTAACAATGGCAAGAAAATACTCCTGGAGATAAAATGAGGAAGAAACCTTAAGAGGAACCGGTCTGAACAAGGAATCCATCCTCATCATCAACACAGAATGTCCATTCGTTATAGTTCCATCATTGTTGAGGTATTAAATTGCTCACTGGTGGAGACTAAAGTGTAAAACATGGCATGTTTCATGGCAATTGCAGCACTAAGCCCAATTTAGTGGAAAGATTTCAGAGAGGAGAAGAATAGAACTTATTAAAACAGGAGAGGGGGATGTTCAACAAACAATTTTCATCTTTGGGAGATATATATAGTAGATGTAATCAATCCATCGATATGTACACCAAGTTAAAATCTTAACATAGCTACATAATGGTATACTTTTTAATGAATATTATAAATCCTATAGGTAGAAACATTGTCTATACAATAAATTGTGATATTTTACCTCATCTGACATAGCAAATACTGTTCAATTAGCTGACGATAATAGTATAATCATTAAGAAGCATAAACAGAACTATTTTCGTGCTACGTTGTGTAAAGGGCGATCTGATTATCTTCGTTAAGTAGCCAAAATATTTAAGGAATTGTAACTTTAATACAGTTAAACAATTTTTTCTGTCCATTGGGATTTTGATGGTGCACATGACCCCTTAATTACGATGTTTTGCTTGGTTATTTCAGCAAAATAACCCTACTGTGGAACATATTTAGAGATGATGATCATAAAACACAGAAATGTAAAAAATACCAAACTACAGCCTCCTCCTCCTCTGATGCCTACTATGTGTATTCATCTTGTATTCATCTAGAAATCACATATCTATCATATGGCAATGCAGCATCAGTATAATAGTGTAAAACACATTTCCTGGTAGCTGTGAAGACTGCCACCAATTTGCCTTCTACTCCAGTGCAGTTCATATGCCTCTGATATACATCTCTGGATTCCTATCGTGCCAGTGAAAATAGGGCTGCTGTAAAAAAATAAAAAATACATAAAAATCCAGGCAATAGACAAGAAACGAGGATGAGGTTCGAACCTGAAGTCCAGCAGTGATAGCTTTTTATTTCCTCTGAAGCTACACACTTTCACAATCATTTAGACGTCTTCTTCTTTAATATACAAGTCAATTTGTGTTGCATCACACATGGTTCCAAAAACACCAGAAACAAAACAAGATATAAAACAATTCTGACTGTGTGGATTCAGTCAAATGTTTCAGAAAATTGCATTTAGCAATTTTTTTATTTTATCTAGTTTTATTTTGTCTAGATTTTATTTTATCTATAGTCACCTATAACATGTGCACTGTAAACCGAAATAAAAGCTTATGTTGTAATTTGTGCAATGTTACAGTATGATATCTTATGAAATATAGTTACCCAAAATAAGGTCCTGATGATGTCAAATCACTCTCAAGAAGCTTATTCTAATCAAGTCTTTGCCACCTTCACACATCATAGCTAAGCATTATATCAGAAATTTTTTTAAATGTTCTTTCAGGATCTCAGCTTGTGTAGGAACAATACCATGCAGAGAGAGTGTGAGCGATTTCCCTTCTTCCACCCCACTGAATTTAATCAGAAAGGCCCCTGGTTATTTATTATAAATTAGATTTATTAAATCATGTCCAATGCAAGCATAAAAGTCGGACACCCCCCTCCCCCGATATGGAATTCTGGGAAAAACAAGATTGATCCCTCTTTCTGGTTCTTTACAGCCGAAACCCAAGAAAAAAAATAGTGTGCAATCGATGAAGCCAAGCATAGACCTTTCATAAGAGAAGAGACGAGGCTTTTTGGTCAAAGCTGCTTTTAGAGAATTAAAGTAGAGAGCTGTCAGATTCCTGTACGCTCTCATACAACTCTGCACACACTTGATTTAAAAACCCAAAGACATTCACTAGTTTAAGGAGACGGGTTTGTCTGGGGTTATTTCCAATTTCCGGCCTGCCTCCTGGAATAATAAAACATACAATTATACAATTATGAAACATACAATGACAATTACACAAACACACAAACTTAAAGATTTGAACGAATGTATTGTTACCTTGTTAAATCATTGGATTATAGTGATGTTAAACATTTAAAAATTGTTTTCTTTACAATTTGATGAAAGAAAAATGTGTATTGATAAGCTACAGTGCTTCCGGGAGGATTTCATTCAGATATTTAAAACAAATTGAAGATTTTTGGTACATCATTTTCTTAGAGCACATCACCCAAACGTTCAAGAAAATAACCTGATGCCTAATGTCCAAAATGAAGGAGGCTGTTTTGCTGTGTCTGGTACTGGGAGCCTGAATCTGTGCAGGGTACAATATAATCTCAAGACTTTTCTGAGCAGCTCTGTCTCAGTCGTACCACATGGGGCCTCCAAAAGAGTAGTGACCCAAAGCATAGAGCTAAAATTCAGCACCTAAGTATGGCTAAGAACAAAACATTGGACTATTCAGTTCAATAAACCCTGATCTAAATCCTGTCCAAGTATCTATGGAAAGACATGAAACATGGAGTCTGGACAAAGCAGCCTTCAGTGCTTAGACAGCTGGATCAGTTTGCTCATTAATAGTGGCCAGACTACGTGTAAACTGGTGCAGACATCTCATTGAGAGGTACAGAAATCTCTTGTTTGGAGCAATCGCCTCTACAGGTTGTGCATCAAAATATTATGTTGTGGGTGCCATCATTTGCATCATTGGAATTGCACACGCTCTTTGAACTTTTGCCGTCTGGCCGACACGACAGAGCACCGAGCACCAGGACGGTTAGGCACAAGAAAAGTTTCTTCCCTCAGTCGATCTTCCTCATGAACACTTAAATGCTCTCCCTAATGTGCAATAAAATAAAAAATATGTGCAATACCACTTCTGTACCTTCTGTGCAATATTACTCATTTATTTATCTTTTAAAAAACGTGCAATAACAATTTATTCCTTTTTAATATTTTTATTACTTTATGGGTTTTTTTTATCATTGAAAAAATTAATAAATGTACAATTGGAAGCTTTTGTCACCAAAACAAATTCCTTAAAAGTGCAAACATACTTCACAATAAAGATCTGATTCTGATTCTTGTCCATCCGATTTTTATTTTTTAGTATTTAAAATATTCTGGATCACAAAAATCTGATTTTTTAATTAAAATATAGAATAAACAATTTCAATTTCAGTAATTTCAATTACTTTTGTCTGTTTTCAAATTATTTTAAATTTTGTTCCAAGGAAAATTTGTTTGCTTGAGTTCTATGAAAAAACGTGTCCACGTCTGTACGTGTTGGTTCGCAGTAATCAGAGATGTAGAGACAGAAACTGAAATCCCTATGAGGAGCGCACTGTCCTTCTCCTTTCTTTTCACATGATAGATTTCTCCTGAAGATAGGAGGATTACTGTATCTTCTTTTCAGTACACCTTTTGTATGAAGATGAAAAATCCTGAATAAGGATTCTGAATTGTCATGAAGTCTGATAAGCTTTTGCTGGGAAAACTCTCTCTCTCTTCTCATCCCTGTGTTACTTTCTCATGTGAACGTGAGGTTAACTAAGATCGTGAAAACCATTAAAAACAATGGTAAATCTTAATAATAAACAATATGGAAAAAAATTGTGGACCCCTGAGCATTAGATTCTCATGTGCATTTTGAACATCCCATTCCTCCATTTGCTGTTAGAATAAGTTCCACTTTTCTGGGAAGATGTTTCACTAGATTTTGTGGAGATTTGTGAAGCTTCATTCAGGCATTAGTGTGTTAGTGAAGTCTGGTACTGATGTAGGTGAGGTGAGGAGGCCTGGGGCGCAGTCAACGTTCACATTCATCCCAAATTTGTTCAATATGGTTGGAGCTCAATAGCAGGAGATCTTCATGTAAATCACATCTTCATGGAGCCGGCTAAGGGGGTTTTTCATGCTTTAAGGTCAAGGTTTGAGTCTATAAATATAAAAAACAAATATATATTCATGCTACTGCATCCAAAGACATTCAAAATACAATTATGTCTCCATATTTGTGCTAAATGTGAGGGGAAGAACCACATATGGCTGAAGTAAGCAGGTGTCCAGGTGTATAGATTAATTAGTCAGCACTGTGAGGATGTTGACTAGTCAGGTGGTGGAAAAACAGTGAGGCAGAAAAAAAGAAAGCAGCTCCTCATCTTAAGCAAAATGAAACCAATCCTCCACTCAACTGTACATTGTGTGAAACCAGTTACATTTAGGGGAAAAATATTATATCCAAAACCACCAAGCCGTCACTGCTGTTGGGTTCTTGAGCAAAACCAGAAACCCTTTATTGTTTCAATGGTAAGTTCATTCAATGTCGGACATTACTGACCAATCCACCTCAGCTAGTGGTTTGGAAAATCTACTACTCCACTCAAGAAATGTCATTTAATAGACTATAAGGAAAGATGTGTTATATATCATACGACTGTATAGATCACACTATCTGGTGTGTCCTAGATGAAAATAGGTTCCTTTGGTATCTGGTTCCCCTTAAGGGTGCATGCTGATATCATTTTAGGGAGTTCCTCAACACCCTCAGTTCTGGCTTCTTCATAAGGGATAAGCTCATAAGAGATAAATGCATTCATTTCAAATGTTTACATTTTTATAACACTGCCTTTTAACAAACTATATAAATAACAAGTCAAGTTTATTTCTATTGAGCTTTTCACAACAGACATTGTCTCAAAGCAGCGCTACAGAATTTAACAGTGAAGGTGTACGATGTGCATTTATACCTGATGACCACCATGGAGACTGTGGCAAGGAAGAACTCCCTTAGATATGAGGAAGAAACCTTGAGAGGAACCAGACTCAAAAGCAGACCCTCATCCTCATTTGGGTGGCATCAAGAGTGTGATTATAGTCTTAACACCACAGAATACTGGGAGAGTGATAACATGAGTACAGGAGTGCATGATGAGTGATCTTTCTACAGTCTGTGTCATTTGTTATAAAACCAGGAGCTACTGAGCAACTCAATAGCTCAACATTTGTGATCATGAACTGAACTGGCAGCAGTTCTGGCTTTGATCAAATGTAGCGTTGGCACATTAGCAAAGTCTAGGAAATCTGCATTTAAAACCTATTTACCCAGAAGTGATATTTACAAAGCATTTAAAAAAAAAAAAACCCCACCTTAAAACAGCCTTGTGAAACCTCTAGATACAAATGAGACATTTAAATTAAGCCTTGGACCAGTAAACATTCCAAAAGTAAAAAGCATAATTAAAGGGTTTTAGGTAGTTTGAGTTGGGGGTACAAGTAAAAGGTATTGCCAGTTAAGCCCAGCCTTCATAAGAAGTCTGCTCTGGGAAATAAGTCCTGCATCCACAGTGGCCCTTCTGCATTTGCTTAGACACCCCTGTATCTAGTTTGTGTACAAATAGTTACAGAATCAAAAGTTGCAGATTTTAAAACAAGTGCCAACTTGCCAAAGCAACACAAGATGCTTTGAGCCACCAAGTGCAATACCTCTTTTACAAAGATGTAGACTGTTTAGAAAAGGAGTCAAGACAAAATTAAAGCAAAACATCTTTATTTAACAGATTCATCTTACTCTGGTAAAGATCACTTCACCACTAGACACTACTGATGTGTGAGAAGAGCCTTCTGCTGCAGCTTCTCTTCCTGAGGAAGAAGAGAGAAAGAAATCCATAAACCAGTCATTGGGGGGGGGGGGAAGATAAAGTAAAAAATTAAAATAAACCACTGTTAAGGAGTCCACCTACTTCTTCTGGAGCACTGTGGTTCACAAGAGTCCTGTGCACTTGGAAGGCAGACAGCTGTACTGCAATGGATGTAGATCTGAAAAGAAAAGACAATGAGCTCGTGCCTGTACAAAAGCATAAAGCAGGAAAAAGGAAACGCAAGCCTTTACCGTCTCATGCAGTGGAGCCTTAGCGGTCTCATCCACAAATGTGAACATCTTAAAAACAAAGCGCCTGTAATGGGTAGGGTAGGCAAGTCCAGACGTTTCATTAACTGGTACCAGCTTGGTCAAATAACGGTCATCCGTGTAGGGGCACCTTCAGAATACACCAAGTCATCATTATTCCCTGTCCAGTACAGTCATTAGAATACACAAATTCAAGACAAGAACTTACCCATTCACCAGAAGGTCCCACTGACGAGAGCTGTAGGGGTTCGGGGAAGCAGTGGCCCAACAGCTGTTCAGAACCAGGACAATATTTGGATCCGTTCTCCCAAAGATGTGCACTTCAACGTAAACAGGTTCCCTCAGAATCTTGGTCACAGGATAGTCAGCAACACTGTAGTACGAGTTATAGGCCACTTGTTCTGTTGGGGGGAAAGTCAGATTTTGTTGAAGCCATGAACACTTGACTCACACCAGCATCCAGACAGAAGTCTCACCTTCTGCACAGCCCTTTACTGCACAGTGGCTTTTTCCTAGTCTTAGTTCTACTTGAAGTGGTCCAGAAGCAACAAGAGGCATGGGGTCAGCATTAGCCGAAGGTTCAAAAGTCAACGCCGCAAAGCCAACACCTGAATATCTACACTGGAAGTAAAGCCTAAAAAGAAAACAGTAGATCAGTTAAAGTTCTAAAGAAGTCTCCACCACAAGTTTTAGTTAAACCTACTCATAAGTCGTGTCTCTTGTGATGACACCACGGGGTCCAACTCCAACTTCATAGGATGAGAACATCATGTTTTCATAGATCACATATCCAGCTTGAACCTGGACAGAGTGGAGAACAATCTAAGACAAAGGAAAGTGACAAATATTTGTGGCAAGAAACTAGAACATACCATCATGATGGTCCCACAAGCAGTGACAGGAAACTGGTAGACAGCAAAAACTGCATTGGAGTCAACAGGACTACAGGGTCCAGCGTTTCCTCCCAGCATGCTGATGGAACTGAGGCTTATCCTGGGAAGGGTTGTATCTCTAGCCACCACCAACACAAACTGGCCATCAAGGGTACACTGGACAGTCACTGGAAACACCAAGAAGAAGAAATCAGTTTCTCATTACTACCCACAATCAAAACTCAGTACTTCAAACATACCAGTTTTCCCATAGTAGCATTGCTGGCCATCAAAACAGCAGTTCAAGGAGTTACACCGAGCAGCCTGTACTCCAGGTTCTCCACAAGGAACCCTTTCGTAGTCCTTCACTTGACATTGCTGAACAAAGCCAGGCATCTGTGGCTGCAAAGTTGGCTTTGGAAGAACTTGAGGATCATGAAACGGCACCTTCACACCTGGTGGAGCTGCAGGTGAGCTACTCACAAAAGTGACAGCAAGAAGAACACCGACAAGTCCTAAACTTACCCCAGAAGCCACCATTTTTCCTAAACTTACCCCAGAAGCCACCATTTTTCCTGAACTACACACAACAGTATACTGACTACTAGCAGCAGTTGCCTTTTATTGTGTCTTTTGTCCTAATTGAATTTGGAATCTCCGCCTACTTAACCAGTCATTAATGATCTTCCAGCTGTGTGCCATTAGTAACCTCATTAACCACCGCCTTCTTGGTTTGTTGGACAGAAACTCTCCTGCGTTAGTGTGGAATTGAAAATTAGCTACTTAATCAACTTTAAGTGGTCAAATAAGTTAACTGGTGGAAACTTGGACAGTTAATTACCATGATAGTTTTTTGAAGCTAAGAAGGCATTAAACTGTATTTTATTTGCAGCGGTATAACATAATACATACTGTATATTTCCAGATGTATTGTTTTGAATCACAAATGCAATCTTGTGAATGACGTGTGATATTTGCCATGTTACTCTAATTTCTCTCCACTGCTTCACTTTCTCTCCCCATCCCGAGGCATAAACCGCCTCCTCTGGTAGAACTCTTGCTATCATTGGTCCTTTTTTTCCAGGCCTCCATTTCAATTACCAGGTGGCTCCACCTATAGACAGTAAAGAGCTGAAGACAGTAAGCTACAAAAAGGGGGGAGGGGGAGAGCAGTAGAAAAAAAACCAGCAGACACGTAACACTGAGGTTGCTCCAGCCCCAGTCATGTGCCACCTCATGAAGATTATGGACCTTTAAAGAAGTAGATGTCGCAAACATCCCGTACCGTCAAGTTTATTTCTATTGCACTTTTCACAACAGACATTGTCTCAAAGCAACTTTACAGAATTTAACAGTTAAGGTGAATGGTGTGTATTTATCCCTGATGTGCAGCCATGGAGACTGTGGCAAGGAAAAACTCTCTTAGATGTTATGAGGAAGAAACCTTGAGAGGAACCAGACTCAAAAGGGGAACCCATCCTCATTTGGGTGGCATCAAGAGTGTGATTATAGTCTTTAAACACTACAGAACACTGGAGAGTGAGAACTAACATGAGCACTGGAGTGTGTGATTATAAGTGATGTTCTTTCTACAGTCTTTTACAGTCATTGTGGTTATAAAAGTAGGAGCTACTGAGCAACTCATAAAATAGCTCAACATTTGTGATCATCACATATCCAACACCAGCTTCTCCATGCCAGAGCCTTTAAACACTCAAAGAGATCCAGTGTCCGATCTCCACATAAAGTGGGATCCAATTGGCACTGGTACATCTTTAGATGGTTCGGGATGTTTGCGAGTTCGGCATCTACTTCTTTAAAGGTCCATAATCTTCATGAGGTGGCACATGACTGGGGCTGGAGCAACCTCAGTATGCCTCGGGATGGGGAGAGAAAGTGAAGCAGTGGAGAGAAATTAGAGTAACATGGCAAATATCACACGTCATTCACAAGATTGCATTTGTGATTCAAAACAATACATCTGGAAATATACAGTATGTATTATGTTATACCGCTGCAAATAAAATACAGTTTAATGCCTTCTTAGCTTCAAAAAACTATCATGGTAATTAACTGTCCAAGTTTCCACCAGTTAACTTATTTGACCACTTAAAGTTGATTAAGTAGCTAATTTTCAATTCCACACTAACGCAGGAGAGTTTCTGTCCAACAAACCAAGAAGGCGGTGGTTAATGAGGTTACTAATGGCACACAGCTGGAAGATCATTAATGACTGGTTAAGTAGGCGGAGATTCCAAATTCAATTAGGACAAAAGACACAATAAAAGGCAACTGCTGCTAGTAGTCAGTATACTGTTGTGTAGTTCAGGAAAATGGTGGCTTCTGGGGTAAGTTTAGGAAAAATGGTGGCTTCTGGGGTAAGTTTAGGACTTGTCGGTGTTCTTCTTGCTGTCACTTTTGTGAGTAGCTCACCTGCAGCTCCACCAGGTGTGAAGGTGCCGTTTCATGATCCTCAAGTTCTTCCAAAGCCAACTTTGCAGCCACAGATGCCTGGCTTTGTTCAGCAATGTCAAGTGAAGGACTACGAAAGGGTTCCTTGTGGAGAACCTGGAGTACAGGCTGCTCGGTGTAACTCCTTGAACTGCTGTTTTGATGGCCAGCAATGCTACTATGGGAAAACTGGTATGTTTGAAGTACTGAGTTTTGATTGTGGGTAGTAATGAGAAACTGATTTCTTCTTCTTGGTGTTTCCAGTGACTGTCCAGTGTACCCTTGATGGCCAGTTTGTGTTGGTGGTGGCTAGAGATACAACCCTTCCCAGGATAAGCCTCAGTTCCATCAGCATGCTGGGAGGAAACGCTGGACCCTGTAGTCCTGTTGACTCCAATGCAGTTTTTGCCGTCTACCAGTTTCCTGTCACTGCTTGTGGGACCATCATGATGGTATGTTCTAGTTTCTTGCCACAAATATGTCACTTTCCTTTGTCTTAGATTGTTCTCCACTCTGTCCAGGTTCAAGCTGGATATGTGATCTATGAAAACATGATGTTCTCATCCTATGAAGTTGGAGTTGGACCCCGTGGTGTCATCACAAGAGACACGACTTATGAGTAGGTTTAACTAAAACTTGTGGTGGAGACTTCTTTAGAACTTTAACTGATCTACTGTTTTCTTTTTAGGCTTTACTTCCAGTGTAGATATTCAGGTGTTGGCTTTGGCGTTGACTTTGAACCTTCGCCAATGCTGACCCCATGCCTCTTGTTGCTTCTGGACCACTTCAAGTAGAACTAAGACTAGGAAAAAGCCACTGTGCAGTAAAGGGCTGTGCAGAAGGTGAGACTTCTGTCTGGATGCTGGTGTGAGTCAAGTGTTCATGGCTTCAACAAAATCTGACTTTCCCCCCAACAGAACAAGTGGCCTATAACTCGTACTACAGTGTTGCTGACTATCCTGTGACCAAGATTCTGAGGGAACCTGTTTACGTTGAAGTGCACATCTTTGGGAGAACGGATCCAAATATTGTCCTGGTTCTGAACAGCTGTTGGGCCACTGCTTCCCGAACCCCTACAGCTCTCGCCAGTGGGACCTTCTGGTGAATGGGTAAGTTCTTGTCTTGAATTTGTGTATTCTAATGACTGTACTGGACAGGGAATAATGATGACTTGGTGTATTCTGAAGGTGCCCCTACACGGATGACCGTTATTTGACCAAGCTGGTACCAGTTAATGAAACGTCTGGACTTGCCTACCCTACCCATTACAGGCGCTTTGTTTTTAAGATGTTCACATTTGTGGATGAGACCGCTAAGGCTCCACTGCATGAGACGGTAAAGGCTTGCGTTTCCTTTTTCCTGCTTTATGCTTTTGTACAGGCACGAGCTCATTGTCTTTTCTTTTCAGATCTACATCCATTGCAGTACAGCTGTCTGCCTTCCAAGTGCACAGGACTCTTGTGAACCACAGTGCTCCAGAAGAAGTAGGTGGACTCTTAACAGTGGTTTATTTTAATTTTTTACTTTATCTTCCCCCAATGACTGGTTTATGGATTTCTTTCTCTCTTCTTCCTCAGGAAGAGAAGCTGCAGCAGAAGAAGGCTCTTCTCACACATCAGTAGTGTCTAGTGGTGAAGTGATCTTTACCAGAGTAAGATGAATCTGTTAAATAAAGATGTTTTGCTTTAATTTTGTCTTGACTCCTTTTCTAAACAGTCTACATCTTTGTAAAAGAGGTATTGCACTTGGTGGCTCAAAGCATCTTGTGTTGCTTTGGCAAGTTGGCACTTGTTTTAAAATCTGCAACTTTTGATTCTGTAACTATTTGTACACAAACTAGATACAGGGGTGTCTAAGCAAATGCAGAAGGGCCACTGTGGATGCAGGACTTATTTCCCAGAGCAGACTTCTTATGAAGGCTGGGCTTAACTGGCAATACCTTTTACTTGTACCCCCCAACTCAAACTACCTAAAACCCTTTAATTACGCTTTTTACTTTTGGAATGTTTACTGGTCCAAGGCTTAATTTAAATGTCTCATTTGTATCTAGAGGTTTCACAAGGCTGTTTTAAGGTGGGGGTTTTTTTTTTTTAAATGCTTTGTAAATATCACTTCTGGGTAAATAGGTTTTAAATGCAGATTTCCTAGACTTTGCTAATGTGCCAACGCTACATTTGATCAAAGCCAGAACTGCTGCTATGTTGAAGCCTTAGCCAATAGGCAAAGTGTTTGCTAGGGCTGCTTGAAACATGGTGTACTGAAGGTAGCACTAGATGGACTTTAAGCTAAATCGGGTTCATGAGTGGGATCAAAAAACTAATTTCCCTGTGGACAACTCCTTTATCAGGCTCTCATTTGAAGCTTGTGTTTAGTGGGACCATTTTATGTGGCACATTAGGACATCTTTTACAGCAGAAGGCTTTGACTTTCTATCCATACAGGCTGGTCAGGTGCTTAAGTCTTTTCATTTTGAGACTGGACCACTGCAGCTCTCTAAGTTCTTAAACATACACACACCCATTGCTCCCTCCACTGGACCAGTAGCTGCTCTCAATTTAAAAAAAAAAAAAAAAACTGATGCCTGCCTACAAAGATAAAACTGGACCAGCACCCTCTTACCTCAGAGCTCTAACTCCTTGCACTGCACCATGCTGCAAGAGATCTAGCACTGCTTGACTGACTGGTCCCACCTCCTCTAAGGGTACAAAGTAGATACATCAAGACACCTGTTCTGGAACTGAGGTGATGGCATGATCTTCCCCTAGATGTCAATGTTTTCAAACCATGGGTGAAGACTTGCCTCTTCCTAAAGCACTTGATTTAGCACTTTTCCCTGTTTTTATGTCTCAATGGAACTGTGCTACAGTTCCTTTCAGACGAGTTTTAGACAGATGGTAAGTTTGCAACCTAGTGAAGCAGTGTTGATTTAATTGATAGAGAAATCAAAGCAATTTGTACCTTGTTCTGTAGATGGGCATTTGCTAAATGGTGTAAATGTACTGAAATAAGAAAATGGATTCAGAAAAGAAAATCAAAGCTTGGTTACCTCAATGCTGGACCACTGGAATGTCTTGCTGTTTGAGTGCCCCAATAAGCCTGTAAACAAGCTTTGTCTGGACCAGAATGCAGCAGTCAGTGTCTTTACTAGTTCTCTTGTGATGCTTCAAACTAGTTCTATTGTATTCCTACTGCATTGGCTCTCAAATTTCACACTGATTACCAAACACCACTAATGACTTAGAGCTTGTTCAGGGGACAGACTTGACAATTTTTACTATTAATGATATTTAACTTGGTTTCTTTCTTTGCAGGCATCTTATCTCTACTGGAAAGGCTCCCCGGTGGCTGCAAATGATATGCAATATGCAAGCAATCTTTTTTCTCTTCTTTTTTTAAAACACAGGAACCAGAGAATTTCTGATTGTAGACAGTCTCTGACAAGATGGAGCAAGAGTGACAGAGATCATATACTCATTGGTGTCTCTTCCATGTTCTGCGTACTGTCCTACACCAATCAGTTTTCTCTGTGGGTGAGCTTTACACTCTCTCTCTCACACTCTCTCTCACTCTATATAGGTTATTCAACAGTTTGGTAGTGTCAGTAGCACAAGAAAGTTGAGGTAAAAAAAAAAAAAATACAAAATACATCTCAGACCACACTAAGGTGTCTTTAAAAAAACAAACAAAAACACAAAAAAAAGGATAATTTTTTTTATTCATTATTTATTGGTCATAAATAATGACATTTTGCTGTACTATGACTTTTTAATTAAATATAATGGGCTAAATGATTGTAAGTTACGTTGTGGGAAGTTTAACAGGTGACATTCATTTATTAGCGTAGCTAATATTATTTCCCGTGGTGGACGAAACACACAAAATATGTACTTGTGATAAAGTAGAAATTCACTCGATAAAAGGTGACCAGAAAAAGTAAGTGTCCCTTTAAACTTTCACTTGAGTAAAAGTACAAAAATATTTTCTTTCAAATGTACTTAAGTATCCAAAGTACTGAGTTATTATAACTATAATGTTCCTGTTAACATTTTTTATCACTCTTGACTTAATCAACTCAGTTTATGTGAGATGCACCAAGCGCCAATCAGAACACGTGTAAAACAGAGCGTGTGCTCGACCCTGGTTGGTGAAACGCTGTCTGTTTGACCAGTTACATTTTTATTTTAATAAATAAAAAGGACCGACTGATTTTACTAAATGTAGTAAAAAAGGAAGATATTTGAGTTTGAAATGTAGTGAAGTTACAGTAAAAGTCTCCACAAATAGAAACACTTCAGTAAAGAACAGATACCTGAAAAAACTACTTAATTACAGTAACGAATTACATTTACTTTATTATTGTACACCATTGAAAAAACACTGAACAAAGTATATACGTAAGACGGTATAATAGGGATAGAGCTTGTGCTTTTATAGAAGCTAAATTTCACAGTTCTTTTCAGCAGAAAGTCTTGGTTTGGGGGGAGGGGGGTTGGGGTGAGATGGGGTCGTGAAGCTCTCTAAAATGTAGCCTGGGATATCTGTCTTTGCTAATTCCAGATTAAACCAGGTAACTAAGACTAAATTAGCTAGGCATTGAGTCAGACTCTACGTGTAAACATTAGGTTTTCACTGTAGATTTAGTATTTTGGTAGGATTTGTTCTGTTATTATGAAGGTTCAGAATGAATTCCTTGCGATTCCATTTCCGTAGGCTTTCAGTTTAAATCCCAAAACTGTTTAGATTTTAACAACATGTTAATGTCATTTTTAGCTGCTGGGCTGTGAAACTGCCCACAAAATAAAATAAAGGTTAAATCAAATAAAACAACAGTGGAGGTGGAAGGTGTAAATGTTTTTCTCTATAGATAAATAGAAATAAAGCCAGGGGGCAGGATGTCCTGTTTTTATTGGTTTGAGGTGTCGGTGTGATTAATTATTTCCAAACACTGTGGTTATGATAATGATGGTGATGGTGATATGAATAGGAACAAAAGAAAAAAAAAAGCACACAGTGGAAAAGAGACTGTGGGTCTGTTCGGTTTGAGATCCTCCTACGTTAGTGCTGACTGCTAATGTGTATAACAGCATGCTTTTATGTGGTCAAAGCCGTGTCAGCAGATTTCTTTTCTTTTTTCAAAGGCTGTTAATCTCCATACAATGGCACAAGAGCCAGATGAGGAAAAAAGAACCACTAGTGAGGCTTCATGTTGTTCATCAGCATAATAACTGAGGATGGACTTTTATTATTATTATTATTATTATTATTATTATTATTATTATTATTAAATGGAAATTTACTGCCGATTTCCTGTTATTCACACGATGCTAAGCAGAATCCGGTTCTAAAATAATAATGTAAAATTTGTTTGGTCTTAGAGAAGGTTCTATCTCTTTTATTTGATGAGTTTGTAGTTATATTTAGAAACTACAGCAGAGGAAATTCAGGAAGTCATTACCATTTGAGCCAAACTGACATTTTAGTTAAACAACAATATACTGTTTTGCTCAGATATACAAAGACGCTCCTATTCTATTAACCTTTCAGTATCAATGGACGTTTGAGATGATGCGTTATGATCACACACACACACACACACACACACACACACACACACACACACACACACACATTCGCTCATGAAAGTTCTTACAAAAGAACCAGTTAACCTTCAAACTAATGTGGCTTTTTCTTTTTTTTTTTTTGTTTCCATTTTGATACAAACCTGAAGCTTGAACCTGGTCTGAACTGTTCCATGTATAATTTACTCATTTATTTATTTATTTATTTTTATCATGTAAATAATTATTCACCAAAAATCCAGCTATTGGTATTCATACATTCATTACGTCCTTCTTTAGCAACAGTGCTCATCTGGGAAGAGAAGTTTGGTTATGGTGACAGGTTTTGGGAAGAGTTTGGTTTACAATGCTATATAAGGGTGATGATGTCATGTAGAAGGAGGAGTTTGGGTTTATAATGTTATGTAGAAAGAGGAGTTTTTGGTTTATGATGTAAAGGAAGGAGTTTTAGTCACAGTGTTTTTTGGAACAGTTTGAGTATGTCGTGTTGGGAGTGGTTTTGGTTATGATTTATGGGTAGGTTTTTTGGTTATGATGTACGGGTTGTTTTTTTTGCTTATGAAGAATTTGTCGGCCTTTTGGTTCTGATGTATGGGTTGGTTTTTGGTTCTAATGTATAGGTTGTTTTTGGTTCTGATGTATGGGTTGTTTTTGGTTATGATGTATGGGTTGGTTTTTGGTTATGGAGAATTTGTAGGTTTTTGGTTCTGATATACGGGTTGGTTTTTGGTTTTTGGTTTTTGGTTCTAATGTATAGGTTGTTTTTGGTTCTGATGTATGGGTTGTTTTTGGTTCTGATGTATGGGTTGGTTTTTGGTTATGGAGAATTTGTAGGTTTTTGGTTCTGATGTACGGGTTGGTTTTTTGGTTCTGATGTACAGGTTGGTTTTTTGGTTCTGATGTATGGGTTGGTTTTTTGGTTCTGATGTATGGGTTGGTTTTTCGGTTATGAAGTGTTTTATGGGGAGGAGTTGTACTTATTATGTCATGTATGGGGAGGAGTTTTGGTTATGATGTTTTTTGATGTGAAACCTAATGCTGGCTTCCCATTTGAAATGTTTTCACCTTTATGTGCAGAAACAGTTTGTTGGTTTGCTTTGATTATAAACTGCAGGCACTAAAACAAAGCACTGGATCTATTAAATAATAAAACACTTCAATAAACAGCATCTGGAAGTAAATATAATGCAGATGCAACATGTTACTAACCTTCACTAAGCGTTTTGTGTTTGCAAATCGGCTTCCAGTTTATGCAAAAAGGAAAAAAATGCATATATTCATGTAGAAACTAATGAGATATACATCAACAGAGTGGAAAAAAAATCTGCTTTAGAAATGCAACAAAAAACAAAAGTGGTGAGGCATTAAATAATGATGAGAGCTATGGTTTAGAAATCATGGCCCCTGAGCAATAAAAGTGCAAATGTATTCAATGTACACTGCTTTTGGCATCAATTGGTAGAGAAATCGGCATGTTTAGTGTTTGTGTAGGTGGAAGTGTTATATTTCTATATATTTTATAATATTTTTACTGATGTACCAAGGATGAAACACAAAGCACAGTGAAAAGGAAGATTTGAAGAACATGAAAGTGGAATAGAATATAAAGAATGAAAAATATAATATGTTTGTGATGTTTGTGAGGTGGTGATCTGTCACCTGCAGCTTCTCCTCAATTTACATCATTGTATTGTTTCCCGCTAACGCACCATGGAATACGACATTCCTTCTCTCCATTCTCTTTTCCACATACTCCCGAACCATTCCAGATGATATTCCTTATTAATCCTTAAAACGTAAAAAAAAATTAAAGTATGAAAACTTTGGCAAGTGTGACAACTTTAGTTGTCCTGTGCACTGCACCTGTGAGAAACATATTTCAACCAATATACCGCTGTATAATACCATTTTATAGATAGATAAATAGATAGATAGAGATAAATTGAAAGATAAAAGTATGAAAGAAGTATAAAGTATGAAAGAAATGTATTTAATGTATATAATCCATTAGTTTAAAGGTGTTTGTGTTCCTTGTTCAGAATATTGGAATGAATCTCTATATGGAAAATATGGTTTATATTATAATACATACTTATATGTATATACATTTCTATATCTACCTGCTTCTAAATATAAAATCATTTGTGTCTCCATGGCTATGAGCCTGCACAAGTGCCTATATGTGCCATACTTGTGTCTAAATATCAGATACATAAATGCCTATATGCAGGTGTCTTTAATCCCATATGCAGAGGGCCGCTGGCTGCATGCTTTCATGCCATCTAAACAAGAGGAACACTTGGTAGCTGATTGGAGATCAAGATAAACTGATTAAACAAGTGGAATCAGATGTGGCTCCTGCCTTTCTGGAATGTAACGCAGCAGCCACAACAGCTATTTGTGGAAAAGAATAAAGTCTCCTCTCTATTTTATAGCTCTTTTTTTTATATGTATGTATGTATGTATGTATGTATGTATGTATGTATGTATGTATATATATATATATATATATATATATATATATATATATATATATATATATATATATAAATCCAAAAACCAGTCAGTATCTGGTGTGAGACAGATTTTTTATATTGTTCTTATAACAATAAGAATATAAAAAAATATGCCTTTAGTGTACATAGAAAAAGTCTTAGATCTTTGATTTCAGCTCATGAAAAATAAATTATACTTTTGTTCAGTGTATATATACAGATCAGGCATAATGACTAGTGAGGAGAGTGTATTGAGAAGATGGAGGGAGTATATTGAGCAGCTGATGAACGAGGAAAATGAGAGAGAGAGAGAAGGTTGGATGGTGTGGAGATGTGAAGCAGGAAGTGAATAGGATTAGTAAGGAGAAAGTGAGAGCAGCGATTAAGAGTATGAAGAGTGGAAAGTCAGTTGGGCCAGATGACATACCGGTAGAAGCATGGAGATGTTTAGATGTTTTATACAAAATGTTTAACAGGATATTGGAAGGTGAGAAGACAGACTGGTTCAAGGTGGAGGTTGGACTGCATCAAGGATCGGCTCTGAGCCCTTTCCTGTTTGCAGTGGTGATGGACAGGTTAAGGAATGAGGTCAGACAGGAGTCTCTGTGGACTATGATGATTGTGGATGATATTGTTATTTGTGGTGAGGGTAGTGAGCAGGTGGAGAAGATCCTAGAGAGGTGGAGGTACACGCTGGAGAGAAGGGGAATGAAAGTCAGTAGGAGTAAGACAGAGTACATGTGTGTGAATGAGAGGGAGGGCAGTGGAGGGGTGCGGTTGCAGGGAGAAGAGGTGGAGAAAGTGGAGGAGTTCAGGTACAGGTATAATGAATTTATGTTTTTATATATATATATATATATATATATATATATATATATATATATATATATATATATATATATATATATCTTCTTCTTCTTCTTCGGCTGCTCCCATTAGGGGTCGCCACAGCGGATCATCCGTCTCCATACCACCCTCTACATCTGCCTCTTTCACACCAACTACCTGCATGTCTTCCCTCACCACATCCATGAACCTCCTCCTTGGCCTTCCTCTTTTCCTACTACCTGGTGGCTCCATCCTCAGCATTCTTCTACCAATATAATTCATGTCCCTCCTTTGCACATGTCCAAATCATCTCAATCTCGCCTCCCTCACCTTGTCACCAAAACATCCTACATGCGCTGTCCCTCTAATAAACTCATTTCTAATCTTGTCCATCCTCGTCACTCCTAACGAAAACCTTAACATCTTCAGCTCTGCTACCTCCAGCTCCACCTCCTGTCTTTTACTCAATGCCACTGTCTCTAAACCATACAACATCGCAGGTCTCACCACAGTCCTATAAACTTTCCCTTTCATTCTTGCAGATACCCTACTATCACAAATCACTCCTGTCACTCTTCTCCACCCACTCCACCCTGCCTGCACTCTTTTCTTTACTTCTCTAACACACTCTCCAGTACTTTGCACTGTTGACCCCAGGTACCTGAACTCCTCCACCTTTTCCAGCTCTTCTCCTGCAACCGCATCACTCCACTGCCCTCCCTCTCATTCACACACATGTACTCTGTCTTACTCCTACTGACTCTCATTCCCCTTCTCTCCAACGCATATCTCCACCTCTCCAGGCTCTTCTCAACCTGCTCCCTACTCTCACCACAAATCACAATATCATCCAAACATCATAGTCAGGAGACTCCTGTCTGACCTCGTCCGTCAACCTGTCCATCACCACTGCAAACAGGAAAGGGCTCAGGGCCGATTCTTGATGCAGTCCAACCTTCACCCTGAACCAGTCTGTCGTACCTATTGCACACTTCACTGCCGTCACACTGTTCTCATACATGTCCTGCACCACCCTCACATACTTCTCTGACACACCTGACTTCCTCATACAATACCACAACTCCTCTCTTGGCACTCTGTCAGACGCCGCTAAATCCACAAATACACAATGCAATTCCTTCTGTCATTCTCTATACTTCTTCATCCACATTCTCAAAGCAGATAATGCGTCTGTGGTGCTCTTCCTCGGCATGAAACCATACTGTTGCTCACAGATGGTCACCTCTTCTCTCAGCCTGGCTTCCACTACTCTTTCCCATAACTTCATGGTGTGACTGATCAACTTAATTCTGTAGTTACTGCAAGACTGCACATCTCCTTTATGCTTAAAGATCGGTACCAGCACACTTCTTCTCCATTCCTCAGGCATCTTCTCACCTTCCAAAATCCTGTTAAACAATCTGGTCAAAACTCCACTGCCATCTCTCCTAAACATCTCACGCTTCTATGTCATCTGGTCCAACCGACTTTCCACTCTTCATCCTCTTAATCGCTGCTCTCACTTCCTCCTTACTAATCCTATCTACATCCTGCTTCACCAACTCCACATCGTCCAACCTTCTCTCTCTCTGATTTTCCTCATTCATCAGCTGCTCAAAATACTCCCTCCACCTTCTCAACACACTCTCCTCACTAGTCAACACATTTCCTCTCCATCCTTTACTGCTCTAACTTGCAGTACATCCTTCCAGCTCGGTCCCTCTGCCTGGCCAATCGGTATAAATCCTTTTCTCCTTCCTTAGTGTCCAACTTCTCCTACAGCTCCTCATAAGCCTTTTCCTTGGCTTTCGCCACATCCCTCCATACCTGCTGCCGCATCTTCTTGTACTCCTGCCTACATTTTCTCATCACTCTGTCTATCCCACTTCTGTTTTGCCAACCTCTTTCTCCTTATGCTCTCCTGCACTTCCTTATTCCACCACCACGTCTCCTTGTCTTGCTTTCTATTTCCAGATGTCACACCAAGTACTTTTCTAGCTGCCTCCTCATCACTCCTGCAGTAGTTGCCCAATCATCCAACACCTCTTCAACACCACCAAGCCTCTGTCTGACCTCTTCCCTGAACCTCACACTACACTTTTCCTCCTTAAGTTTCCACCATCTTATTCTTCTTTCAGTCCTCACTCTCCTCCTCTTCTTCTTCGCCTCCAAAACCATCCTACAGACCACCATCCGATGCTGTCTAGCTACACTGTCCCCTGCCAACACCTTACAGTCTCCAATCTCCTTCAGGTTGCATCTCCTGCATAGCACATAGTCCACCTGTGTGCACCTTCCTCCACTCTTATACGTCACCCTATGATCCTCCTTCTTAAAATAAGTGTTCACCACTGCCATTTCCATCCTTTTAGCAAAATCTACCACCATCTGCCCTTCCACATTCCTCTCCTTAAAACCATACCTACCCATCACCTCCTCATCACCTCTGTTCCTTCACCTACATGCCCATTAAAGTCTGCCCCAATCACCAATCGTTCTTTTCTAGGTACACCATCTACCACTTCATCTAATTCACTCCAGAATCTTTCCTTCTCCTCCATCTCACAGCCAACTTGTGGAGCATAGGCACTGATGACATTTATCATCATCCTTCAACTTCCACCTTCACGATCATCACCCTATCAGAAACTCTCTTCACCTCCACTACACTCTTACTGTACTCTTCCTTCAGAATCACCCCTACACCATTTCTCTTTCCATCCACACCATGATAAAACAGTTTAAACCCACCTCCAATGTTCCTGGCCTTACTCCCTTTCCACTTGGTCTCCTGAACACACAGCATATCTACCTTTCTCCTCTCCATCATATCAGCTACCTCTCTCCCTTTACCCGTCATAGTACCAATATTTAAAGTACCAACCCGAACCTCCACTCTCCTACACTGCTCCTTTTCCTGCTGTCTCTGTAGACGTCTTCCTCCTCTCCTCCTCCTCCTTCGGCCAACAGTAGCCCAATTTCCACCGGTACCCTGTCGGCTAACGATACCTGTGGCGGTCGTTGTTAACCCGGGCCTCGACCGATCTGGTATGAAATTCTCATTTGTGATCCGCATATTTGATTTGGCACATGTTTTACGCTGGATGGCCTTCCTAACGCAACCCTCCCCATTTACCCGGGCTTGGGACCGGCACTAAGAGTGCACTGGCTTGTGCATCCAAAATGGCTGGGTTATATATATATAGCAGGGTGTTCAAATACTTATTTTCCTCACTGTATATAAAAACGTAAATTTATTATACCTGTACATGAACTTCTCCTAAATCTAAACAGTGCCCATCATTATATGAATCTATATCAACTGTTTGTGTGTCTGTACACAAATACAAATATACAGTAATTAGTTGCTTCCATAAGCTGCCTTTGCGCACACACACACACACACACACACACACACACACACACACACACACACACACACACACACACACACACACACACACACACACACACACACACACACAGCTTTATTTGAATGATTTTTCCTCATTGACAATCATGTCACATATTATTGAAGACTGGACTAGAACTCCATTAACAGAAAACAAAGATTTGTGTATGACAAATTCAATGTGTATATAATTGTGTGTGTGTGTGTGTGTGTGTGTGTGTGTGTGTGTGTGTGTGAGGGTTGGTGGCAGAAGCCTTTATATTTTAATGTATGTTACAGGGGGAGGAGGGGCTGTATATTGTGTATGTAATGGGGGAAGGGTGTATGAGTGTGTGTGTGTGTGTGAGATATTTAAATGTGTAGAACTGCCTGTGAACGAGGTGGAGGTTTATTACTACAGTAAAGCTACAATTCTCCACATTCCAACTGGAGATGATAAATATTGGCACCCCAACCCCCATGCTATTAACTGTAACATGCTATTTAAATGTTTTACATTCCCTCAGTTAGAATATTCCATTCTCTACACTGCTTTTGCTGACTGTACTTAAGATCCTGTCTGTCTGATGGTCGATTATAACCACTTTTGATTTCTCCTTTTCTTCTTTTTTTAATTTTCATTTCAAATCTATCAGATCAAATTCAATTTGGCATTTGATTTGAGATGTAGAGATTTCCAGCCTGTCACATGCTGTAAGATTAAAGCACCACCCCGAGCTGTAAGAATGTCACAGCTCCTTTATTTGTCTCTAGAGATGGACTGTGATTTCTGCTTTTATTTATTTTTTTCATTAAGCTTTACTGGATGTTTTTAGACATCATTTACATGAATGTAGGTTATATTTCACAGCCTTAAGAATTTGTTGTGTGTTGCTGATTGTTGGATTTAATACTTTTATATTTTCACAGATATATATGATATGATATTAGAAGAAAGAATTCGCATGTTCTAATTTTCTGTACTTACAGCTCATTCACAGGATGCTGTACACATTTTATAAAATGTATGTATAATTATTGATGTGGTGAATTTCTGATCAAATATTATTAGTAAGTGAATTATTGTGTTATAATCGATTAGTAAAGCTTTATAAGGACAGGTTCATTTAATGTTTTTATTGATTTACTAGATACTAGACTAAATGGGGTTTTCAGTGGGTAGATTTGTGAATGTGTTATTAGTTGTGTGGATGTGTTATTAGTTGTGTGGATGTGTAAATCTGTTATTAGATGTGTGAATGTGCCCTCGGCGGGACTCTGAAATGGACTCTGGAGCACAGCGGAGCCCTCGGCGGGACTCTGGAGCACAGCGACGGCCGCCTCCGGGGCACAGGGGCGGAGCAACGGCCTCGTCTGGGCTCGGGGGTGGCGGAGCGACGGCCTTGTTAGGGCTCGGGGGTGGCGGAGCGACGGCCTCGTCGGGGCTTGGAAGCGGAGCGGCACCTACAAAAACCTAGGCAGAGCAACACCCCCAGTGGGACTCAAGAACTTAGCGGCATCCCCAGCGAGGAAACAACAGCTGGGCGATGCCCCTAGTGGGGCTTGGAGACTGGGCCATGTACTCAGTGGGGCTTGGAGACTGGGGATTTGGTAGGCTGCAGGGACAGCCAAACTGGAACCCGGGTTCTTAGCGATAATCACGATAGCCTTATCATAAGGTTCTCTGGCGCCGCAAGATGTCTGCAGTCCAATCCAGGGCCTTCCCTGAGCGTTGGTGAGCGTAGTGGTGGTCGGCCGTTGCAACACCAAACACCTCAGCAAAGTGCCTGGTGAAAAGGGAGTATGCACTGATGAAGTCCCGATTAGCATTCTATATCGCGCTCACCCATGACAGAGCCTTCCCGGTTAGTAGTGAGATGAGGAAAGCGACCTTGGAGCGTTCGGTGGGGAATCTGGAAGGTTGCATCTCGACGTAGTGACTGACTTGTCACAGGAAGCCGTTGCACTCGGCCGCTTCGCCGGAGTAGGAAGCCAAGAGTGCCATTGGGCTGTAGGAGGCATGCAATGCAGTCGTGCTAAAATGAGCTCGAGCCGATGCGAATGCCTCCCGGAGAGTACCTTGAATGGATCCATGATTGGAGCGGGTTGGGGATCCATTGAGGTAGGTTTTAAGGGTCCGACCTTCTGTCACGGATAGACCAGGCGTCAGAAACCGGGAGTAAAATAGAACGTCTTTATTTGTCTTCACCATACACACATGAGAGTTTTGGATGTGACTGGAGCAAATAGGCACACTTAACTGAATGTTTCTTAGAAGCATAGCCAAGAGCATGGAAGCCTGAAAGCATAGAAGAACAGGGAACCAGAGAGATAGGAAGTCCAGGTGATCTATGGTCGTAACTGGTAGATCAAACCGTGAGTAGAGGGGAATAGGGACCTTATAAAGGGGACAGGTAAATGGGGGACAGGTGTAGGTGATTAGTTTAAGTAGGACAGGTGCAGGTGATTTGTAGGACGGAGAGGCTGAGCAAGAGTGTGAGCCTTGGAGGGAGGCGTGGCTGGTGGTTCTCTTACAGTGGCACCACGAGTTTCCAATATTTAATAACTATTCACAATATTCTCATTTTCTGAGATACTGAATTTTGGGTTCTCATTATCTGTAAGCCAAAATCATCAAAATTAGAAGAAATAAACACTTGAAATATTAGTCTTTGTGTGTGAATTTATATAATATACCAGTTTCACTTTTTGTATTAAATTACTAAAATAAATCAATATAAAATGAAATCAGCATCTCCATAAACCTGGTCAGCAGAGGGAAGCATGAAGTGCTCTAAAACTTCCTGTTAGACAGCTGTGCTGACCTTGGACTTGATAAAACAGTAGACCAACACCAGCAGATGACACGACTCCCCAAACTACCAGGGACTGTGCAAACTTTACACTGGACCCTAAACAGGTTCTTATGACATCTTGGGTTAGGGTTAGGGTTAGGGTTAGGTTCCTAAGCACTAAAAGCTGACGAGCTTGAAAGAAGAAAAGGATAAGGTGGATAAGTTATGATACATAAAAGGTAACTGTAAATGGATAATAGTATGATGTGCCATTCTTTAATTAAACACATTTGAATTGCTGGTAATTTGTTGTGATTATAAGAGGAATAAAACAGAGTCATTTACTCCAAAATCAGATTTAATGTTTCATATTTTACCTTAAAAAAAAGTTGGACTCTTTTATATAAATATATAAATATATATATATATATATATATATATATATATATATATATATATATATATATATATATATATATATATATATATATATATAATCAAAACACACATATACACTATATAGACAAATGTTTGTGGACACCTGATTAAAAAATTGGTATGTGAACATCTCAATCCACATTTAGGCCTCTTTTGCTGTTATAATACGCTACATTCTTCTGGGAAGATGTTCCTCTAGATGTTCAGCTACAAGTGTGTAAGTAAAGTCAGTTCCTGATGTAGGTGAGGTTCCTGGGGTGCAGTGTTCACATTCATCCTAATAGGGTTGGAGCCTTAATAGCAGAAAATCTTCCACTCCAACCAGTGTAACTCAGATCGTCGTGAAGCTGGCTATAGAGGAATTGTCATGTTGGAGCTTCAGGTGAAAGAAAAACCTCATTGTATCCAATCCAAAGACGTTTTGTACAATTGTGTGCCTTCAAATTTATGTGAAGAACCACATACTGTATGGAGGAAAGCAGGTTTCCCAATACTTGTGGGCAGTTTTTCTCCTATTGAAATGTAATTGTTTACTGCTTATGAGATATTTTCCTCCTCCGATTCGCACATGAGACACATCACAAACGTTAATACATATTCATCATCATGTGCGGCAGCGGCAGCCATCGCAATCTGGTTTTGTTTTGGAAGCATTATTCATCCTTCATAACGCTCTGTCTCTCCACACGTCCTCTTTCCTTTCATTTACGCTTTTGCGTGACGACGAATGAAACCCTCTAAGCATGCGATCTCATTCTAACTGTAATAAATGACCATTCTGAAACATGCTACATCAAGTCCGATGGGGTGAAATCGATCACAGGACGCCTCGCTAATACAGGTGACCTTTCCTCTCTCCTGCTCTTCGCAATACAGCAATCACTAGGACACTGTATAAACCTTACCACAAACATTATCCCAACCACCGGTCTGCCAAATACCCCAACTCACCCAACAAACATTATGCCAAATACCCCAACTCACCCAACAAAATTATCCCAAATACTAACTCACCCAACAAACATTATTCCAAATACCCCAACTCACCCAACAAACATTATCCCAAATACTAACTCACCCAACAAACATTATTCCAAATACCCTGTACTTACCCAACAAACATTATTCCAAATACCCCAACTCACCCAACAAACATTATCCCAAATACCCCAACTCACCCAACAAACATTATCCCAAATACCCGAACTCACCCAACAAACATTATGCCAAATACCCTGTACTTACCCAACAAACATTATTCCAAATACCCCAACTCACCCAACAAACATTATGCCAAATACCCGAACTCACCCAACAAAATTATCCCAAATACCCCAACTCACCCAACAAACATTATCCCAAATACCCGAACTCACCCAACAAACATTATGCCAAATACCCCAACTCACCCAACAAACATTATCCCAAATACCCGAACTCACCCAACAAACATTATGCCAAATACCCGAACTCACCCAACAAACATTATGCCAAATACCGAACTCACCCAACAAACATTATGCCAAATACCCCAACTCACCCAACAAACATTATTCCAAATACCCGAACTCACCCAACAAACATTATTCCAAATACCCCAACTCACCCAACAAACATTATGCCAAATACCCGAACTCTATGGTCGTAACTGGTAGATCAAACCGTGAGTAGAGGGAATAGGGACCTTATAAAGGGGACAGGTAAATGGGGGACAGGTGTAGGTGATTAGTTTAAGTAGGACAGGTGCAGGTGATTTGTAGGACGGAGAGGCTGAGCAAGAGTGTGAGCCTTGGAGGGAGGCGTGGCTGGTGGTTCTCTTACAGTGGCACCACGAGTTTCCAATATTTAATAACTATTCACAATATTCTCATTTTCTGAGATACTGAATTTTGGGTTCTCATTATCTGTAAGCCAAAATCATCAAAATTAGAAGAAATAAACACTTGAAATATTAGTCTTTGTGTGTGAATCTATATAATATACCAGTTTCACTTTTTGTATTAAATTACTAAAATAAATCAATATAAAATGAAATCAGCATCTCCATAAACCTGGTCAGCAGAGGGAAGCATGAAGTGCTCTAAAACTTCCTGTTAGACAGCTGTGCTGACCTTGGACTTGATAAAACAGTAGACCAACACCAGCAGATGACACGACTCCCCAAACTACCAGGGACTGTGCAAACTTTACACTGGACCCTAAACAGGTTCTTATGACATCTTGGGTTAGGGTTAGGGTTAGGGTTAGGTTCCTAAGCACTAAAAGCTGACGAGCTTGAAAGAAGAAAAGGATAAGGTGGATAAGTTATGATACATAAAAGGTAACTGTAAATGGATAATAGTATGATGTGCCATTCTTTAATTAAACACATTTGAATTGCTGGTAATTTGTTGTGATTATAAGAGGAATAAAACAGAGTCATTTACTCCAAAATCAGATTTAATGTTTCATATTTTACCTTAAAAAAGTTGGACTCTTTTATATAAATATATAAATATATATATATATATATATATATATATATATATATATATATATATATATATAATCAAAACACACATATACACTATATAGACAAATGTTTGTGGACACCTGATTAAAAAATTGGTATGTGAACATCTCAATCCACATTTAGGCCTCTTTTGCTGTTATAATACGCTACATTCTTCTGGGAAGATGTTCCTCTAGATGTTCAGCTACAAGTGTGTAAGTAAAGTCAGTTCCTGATGTAGGTGAGGTTCCTGGGGTGCAGTGTTCACATTCATCCTAATAGGGTTGGAGCCTTAATAGCAGAAAATCTTCCACTCCAACCAGTGTAACTCAGATCGTCGTGAAGCTGGCTATAGAGGAATTGTCATGTTGGAGCTTCAGGTGAAAGAAAAACCTCATTGTATCCAATCCAAAGACGTTTTGTACAATTGTGTGCCTTCAAATTTATGTGAAGAACCACATACTGTATGGAGGGGGAAAGCAGGTTTCCCAATACTTGTGGGCAGTTTTTTCTCCTATTGAAATGTAATTGTTTACTGCTTATGAGATATTTTCCTCCTCCGCCGATTCGCACATGAGACACATCACAAACGTTAATACATATTCATCATCATGTGCGGCAGCGGCAGCCATCGCAATCTGGTTTTGTTTTGGAAGCATTATTCATCCTTCATAACGCGCTCTGTCTCTCCACACGTCCTCTTTCCTTTCATTTACGCTTTTGCGTGACGACGAATGAAACCCTCTAAGCATGCGATCTCATTCTAACTGTAATAAATGACCATTCTGAAACATGCTACATCAAGTCCGATGGGGTGAAATCGATCACAGGACGTCTCGCTAATACAGGTGACCTTTCCCTCTCTCCTGCTCTTCGCAATACAGCAATCACTAGGACACTGTATAAACCTTACCACAAACATTATCCCAACCACCGGTCTGCCAAATACCCCCAACTCACCCAACAAACATTATCCCAAATACCCCCAACTCACCCAACAAACATTATCCCAAATACCCCGAACTCACCCAACAAACATTATTCCAAATACCCCGAACTCACCCAACAAACATTATCCCAAATACCCCGAACTCACCCAACAAACATTATTCCAAATACCCTGTACTTACCCAACAAACATTATTCCAAATACCCCAACTCACCCAACAAACATTATCCCAAATACCCCAACTCACCCAACAAACATTATCCCAAATACCCGAACTCACCCAACAAACATTATGCCAAATACCCTGTACTTACCCAACAAACATTATTCCAAATACCCGAACTCACCCAACAAACATTATGCCAAATACGAACTCACCCAACAAAATTATCCCAAATACCCCAACTCACCCAACAAACATTATCCCAAATACCGAACTCACCCAACAAACATTATGCCAAATACCGAACTCACCCAACAAACATTATGCCAAATACCCCAACTCACCCAACAAACATTATTCCAAATACCCCAACTCACCCAACAAACATTATGCCAAATACCCCAACTCACCCAACAAAATTATCCCAAATAAACTCACCCAACAAACATTATGCCAAATACCCCAACTCACCCAACAAAATTATCCCAAATACCCCAACTCACCCAACAAACATTATCCCAAATACCCCAACTCACCCAACAAACATTATCCCAAATACCCGAACTCACCAACAAACATTATCCCAAATACCAACTCACCCAACAAACATTATGCCAAATACCCCAACTCACCCAACAAACATTATCCCAAATACCCGAACTCACCCAACAAACATTATGCCAAATACCCGAACTCACCAACAAACATTATCCTAAATACCCGAACTCACCCAACAAACATTATGCCAAATACCGAACTCACCCAACAAACATATCCCAAATACCCGAACTCACCCAACAAACATTATGCCAAATACCCGAACTCACCCAACAAACATTATGCCAAATACCGAACTCACCCAACAAACATTATGCCAAATAATTTAACTCACCCAACAAACATTATTCCAAATACCCGAACTCACCCAACAAACATTATTCCAAATACCAACTCACCCAACAAACATTATGCCAAATACCGAACTCACCTAACAAACATTATGCCAAATACCCTGTACTTACCCAACAAACATTATTCCAAATACCCGAACTCACCCAACAAACATTATGCCAAATACCCCAACTCACCCAACAAAATTACCCAAATACCCGAACTCACCCAACAAACATTATGCCAAATACCCCAACTCACCCAACAAACATTATGCCAAATACCCGAACTCACCCAACAAACATTATTCCAAATACGAACTCACCCAACAAACATTATCCCAAATACCCGAACTCACCCAACAAACTTTATCCCAAATACCCGAACTCACCCAACAAACATTATGCCAAATACCCTGTACTTACCCAACAAACATTATCCCAAATACCGAACTCACCCAACAAACATTATCCCAAATACCCGAACTCACCCAACAAACATTATGCCAAATACCCCAACTCACCCAACAAACATTATCCCAAATACCCGAACTCACCCAACAAACATTATCCCAAATACCGAACTCACCCAACAAACATTATCCCAAATACCCGTACTTACCCAACAAACATTATCCCAAATACCCCGAACTCACCCAACAAACATTAGACCAGTGAACACCACTTTAACTTACCCGATTACAATTAAAGCGATTCGCCAATTAACAAATGTTTAAACGATTTCTGTCTCTCTCGCTCTCTTTCTCTCTCCCTCTCACACACACACACACAACTGCAACATCAATTAACAACTAAATAATCACATTCCTAATTGAATCAAAATATCATTACACCAGTAACAACAACAATGTCAAATAACCATATTAGAGCTGTCGAAATCAACTGGTTATTAACGCAAATTAGTTTTAACGGCACTCATTTTAATGACTCGTGATTAATGCATCTCTAACACACTCTCCATTACTCTACACTGTTGACCCCAGGTACCTGAACTACTCCACCTTCACCTCTTCTCCCTGCTCCCTCCACTGACCTCCCTCTCATTCACACACATGTACTCTGTCTTACTCCTACTGACTTTCATTCCTCTTCTCTTCAGCGTGTACCACCACCTCTCCAGGATCTTCTCCGCCTGCTCACTACTCTCACCACTAATCACAATATCATCCGCAAACATCATAGTCTAAGGAGACTCCTGTCTGACCTCGTCCTTCAACCTGTCCATTACCACTGCAAACAGGAAAGGGCTCAGAGCCGATCCTTGATGCAGTCCAACCTCCACCCTGAACCAGTCTGTCGTTCCTACCGCACACTTCACTGCTGTCACACTGTCCTCATACATGTCCTGCACCACCCTCACATACTTCTCTGACACACCTGACTTCCTCATACAATACCACAACTCCTCTCTCCACCCTGTCGTACGCGTTCTCTAAATCCACAAACACACAATGCAGCTCCTTCTGACCTTCTCTATACTTCTCCATCAACATTCTCAAAGCAAATAATGCATCTGTGGTGCTCTTCCTCGGCATGAAACCATACTGTTGCTCACAGATGGTCACCTCTTCTCTCAGCCTGGCTTCCACTACTCTTTCCCATAACTTCATGGTGTGACTGATCAACTTTATTCCCCTGTAGTTACTGCAGGTCTGCACATCTCCCTTATGCTTAAAGATCAGTACCAGCACACTCCTTCTCCATTCCTCAGGCATCTTCTCACCTTCCAGAATCTTAATTTTAAAATCTTAACCACAATCTGGTTAAAAACTCCACTGCCATCTCCCCTAAACATCTACATGCTTCTACTGGTATGTCATCTGATCCAACCGACTTTCCACTCTTCATCCTGTTAATCGCTGCTCTCACTTCCTCCTTACTAATCCTATTCACTTCCTGCTTCACCAGTGTAAGGATTGTCAATCCTCTTCATGAGGTCGGACCCCGAGAACTTCGATGCAACAAAACAATACATTTTTAATTTTGAGGTGAAGATCTCTTTATTCTGAGGTGAGGATCTCTCTAATCTAAGGTGAGGATCTCTTAAATCTGAGGAGAGAAACCTGCTCAGCTGCCCTCTCACTTGTCCTTGAGCCCCCTCTTTCCCTCCTGGGGATATGGCCGTGTCATGGAAAGGTGACTTAGAAGTTCCCTGAATTCAAGCTACTTGACTTGCATTCTGTAATAATGACATTTTAGGAATGTATGAATTTCACCTTCACATGTTTGGTATCATTTTAAAGATCTCCGTGTGATTGGAAATATGATCTCAGTCCCATCTCAGTAGAACAGACCAGAAATAAAGTTCTCAGGTTTGGGGAATTTCTGTCCTACTGATGTGAGCTTTGTCCTGGAGAAGATCTTTATCAGGTGTTGGTTTTGATCTGAGGTGGTATTTGGTTTTTAGGTCACTTCCTGTCACAGGAAAGGTTTTACTACTTTGTGTTTATGAGTGTTTATGGTGGTTCAGGTATTTAAGGAGATTGAACATTCTGTAGTCAGAACTTCCCACACAGTCTCTGTGTGTCTCTATCGCCAGGTACAGTGACTCGAACAGTTCTTTTGTAAACTGCATCTGGTTTTATGCTGATCATGTTGTGTAACTTTCTTCTATTATTTGTTATAGATTTGATATTTGTTTATTGATTATTGACTGGCAAATAAATGTACAATTCTTAATTAACGCTGAAATTTCCTAAAATCATTTATATCTAGTAGATTATGTAGTCTGGTGTTACTGCAAATCTATGAGCAGGACAGTACATACAGAACATACTGTATACAGTACATACAGCGAACACAGAGAGAATGAGGAGGAGCTTCTTCCCGCAGGCCATTCGGAGTTTAAACCAGGAAACACCCAGAATCTAAAACTGGTCCACTCTCTCCATCCTCACACTTTTCTGCACAATTTTAGTTTTTTTGCACTATGACACTTTAATCACTTTAACTGTGGACTTGCACAGCACACCATACCGCACACGGTCACTTTATACCACACCACACCGCACACGATCACTTTATACCACACCACACCGCACACAATCACTTTGTACGACACCTTACTGCACACGGTCACTTTATACCACACCATACCGCACACGATCACTTTATACCACACCACACCACACCGCACACGATCACTTTGTACCAGACCACACCACACACAATCACTTTGTACGACACGTACTGCACACGGTCACTTTATACCACACCATACTGCACACGGCCACTTTATACCACACCATACCGCACACGGTCACTTTGTACCACACCACACCGCACACAGTCACTTTATACCACGCCATTCCGCACACGGCCACTTTATACCACACCATACTGCACACGGTCACTTTGTACCACACCACACCGCACACGGTCACTTTATATTACGCCACACCGCACATGGTCACTTTGTACCACTCCACACCTCACACAGTCACTTTATATCACACAATACCGCACACCGTCACTTTGTATCGAGCACAACGTCTGGGACCTTCTGATTTCTGACCATCACTGACTTATCAACTTATATCAAAGCGACTTAATCAACTATTCTTCATGCACATGGATTCCATTGTTGGGCCATTGGGTGAGTTACTCTACACCATCTACACATCATCAACCCTTCTCTCTCTCTCATTTTCCTCGTTCATCAGCTGCTCAAAATACTCCCTCCATCTTCTCAACACACTCTCCTCACTAGTCAACACATTTCCATCTCCATCCTTTATTGCTCTAACTTGCAGCACATCCTTCCCAGCTCGGTCCTCTGCCTGGACAATCGCTACAAATCCTTTTCTCCTTCCTCAGTGTCCAACTTCTCCTACAGCTCCTCATATGCCTTTTCCTTGTCTTTCACCACATCCCTCTTTATCTGCTGCTGCATCTCCTTGTACTCCTGCCTACTTTTCTCATCTCTCTGTCGATCCCAATTCTGTTTCTCCAACCTCTTTCTCCTTCTGCTCTCCTGCACTTCCTCATTCCACCACCACGTCTCTTTGTCTTCCTTTCTAGTTCCAGATGTTACACCAAGTACCTTTCTTACTGTCTCCCTCATCACTCCTGCAGTAGTTTCCCAATCATCCAACACCTTCTCACCACCAACGAGCCCCTGTCTGACCTCTTCCCTGAACGTCACACTACAGTCTTCTTCCTTTAGTTTCCACCAGTTTCCACCAGCTAATCATATCAGCTCCCTCTCTCTCTTTACCAGTCATAGTACCAATATTTAAAGTACCAACCCGAACCTCCACTCTCCTACATTTCTCTGTACCGTGTCATTGTAGACGTCTTCTGCCTTGGTCCAATTTTCACCGGTACCCTGTTGGTTAATGATACCTGTGGTGGTAGTTGGTAATCCGGGCCTCGACCGATCCGGTATGAAATTCTGATTTGTGATCAGCATATTTGATTTGGCACATGTTTTACACTAAACGTCCTTCATAACAAAACCCTCTACATTTATCCGGGCCTGAGACCTGCACTAAGAGTGACCTGAGTTGTGCAACACTAATGGCTGGGTTTATTAATAATAATAATAATAATAATAATAATAATAATAATAATAATAATAATAATAATAATAATGATAATAATAATAATAACGATAATAATTATTATTATCGTTATCATATTATTATCATTATTATTATTTTGTTGTTAGAGTTACCATGGAGACAGAAACCAGGGCATTGTTATGGTAAAACATGTCGGGGGAATAAATGGTGTTGGAGTAATGACCTGGTTATTTGTGTACGTACGTCAAAATCCAATTTTGCACTTGGCGTTTGAAAGGAAATGTGAAAGATGGTTGTTTCAGATCTCAGGGCTGCTTCTTTTCCATGTAACTGATCACACCTTCTTTATTTTACACTTATTACCCTCAGGTGAAGAGGCTCAGGGGAGGGGTTTATGTCGTCGCTCTTTCATGGAGTTTTTATTATAGCCTTGTTACACTGCTGTCTGAGAGAGAGAGAGAGAGAGAGAGAACGAGAGAGAGAGAGAGAGAGAGAGAGAGAGAGAGAGAGAAAAATGTCCTTTGTGGTTGTGTTTTGCATTGAAAGCAGTTGTGTTTAATGTTGTGTGTTATCATGAAGACGCAGCAGTGATAGCAAGCGAGCGTAATATCCTGTTTTTCTTTTTTACACGTCTCTAATAAAAACACCGAAGATTCACACACACACTCCTTCAGAAAGGTGTAGTGTTTCCCTCCGTAGCTGTGAACGCATACAAATATATTAGTCTTATTAGTAGTCTGATTTGTGAGTCCACAGTGAGAGTCTGATTTACAGTTAAATTCAGCTAATCAGTGGTCATGTGACCACATCGCTCAGCTCTCAGCAAACAAGTACCGAACTACGTGGACTCTCATTAGGATATTTGAGTACGTGGCGGACTGAAGAGGACTTTTTAGGTTGGAATTAAAATCACAGCACTTTTACTTACATAAGAAAAAAAATGTACATGTTTAAACTCAGCCAATCAAAAATTGCCAATTTGATACAATTCCATCTGGAGAGCCAATTAAAATAAAGCCTGCTGAAAGTCTGCTCTTTAAACAACATATCCATTAGCAGCGATTTCAGAAAAAAAACAAGATGGATGAGTGTTGCATACAACTTATTAATGAAACGATTTTTAATTACTGACCGAATGTTAATGATTTCACTCCGTCTGTCTGTCGTTTATCACACTGACATCATGTCTGAAATGATTCCTTTCATCTCATCACATCCAGCAGAAACACTCCTTTAAAAAAAGGAGGAGGAAAAAGAGTATCTATCTATCTATCTATCTATCTATCTATCTATCTATCTATCTATCTATCTATCTATCTATCTATCTATCTTTCTTTCTTTCTTTCTTTCTTTCTTTTAAATATTTATAAATATTGCATGGACGGGGTCTCCAGTGACGAAGGTATTGATTTTTGTTTGCATTTTTTTCAGTAACAGATCATCAAGCTGCACTTCTTTGTTCCGTTATGTTTACCAGACAGAAATAGAGAGAAGCTGAAGGGAAGGAGCGTTTACAGCTTCTACAACATCGGCGAACACGGACTCACTCGCTGAATGTTACAGTTTTTTCTCAGTTGATTTGCAGCATTTCTTGAATTAACTTTAATATTGGTAAATCAGTAAAATGCATTTCTCAAAACAATGTGTTCAAACAGCACGACATCAGATTTCCTGCAAAAGCCTGAACTTTTCTCGAAATCCTCAGTTAAAAGTAAAAAAGTAAGTATTTGTGTAAATAAACATCTGATTGGCATCAGAATAACGAATCCTTTTATTTGTCATTGTTTACAAACAAGATTGTGAAAATTGTGATTGAAAAGTCTGAATTTTGCTTCTATGAAGTTCAGCAGCACCTGTTTTAGAGAACTGGTTGATGATTGGTTGATCTGATGCCGTTCACTCGCCTTCATTAGT